>NC_056746.1:94150692-94250692 GCF_019279795.1 Protopterus annectens
CCGCAATGTCATACATGAAGTAACAGTAAGGAAGAAATATCAGCAATGTCATACATGAAGTAACAGTAAGGAAGACGTATCTGCAATGTCATACATGAAGTAACAGTAAGGAAGTACATGAAGTAACAGTAAGGAAAAAGTATCAGCAATGTCATACATGAAGCAACAATAAGGAAGAAGTATCAGCAATGTCATACATGAAGTAACAGTAAGGAAGAAATATCACCAATGTCATGCATTAAGTAACAGTATGGACGAAATATCACCAATGTCATACACGAAGAAACAGTAAGGAAGAAATATCAGCAATATCATGCATGAAGTAACAGTAAGGAAAAAGTACCCGCAATGTCATACATGAAGTAAAAGTAAGGAAGAAATATCAGCAATGTCATACATGAAGTAACAGTAAGGAAAAAGTATCCGCAATGTCATACATGAAGTAAAAGTAAGGAAGAAATATCAGCAATGTCATACATGAAGTAAAAGTAAGGAAGAAGTATCAGCAATGTCATGCATGAAGTAACAGTAAGGAAGAAATATCAGCAATGTCATGCATGAAGTATCAGTAAGGAAAACGTATCCGCAATGTCATACATGAAGTAAGGAAGAAATATCAGCAATGTCATACATGAAGTAACAGTAACAAAGAAATATCAGCAATGTCATACATGAAGTAACAGTAAGGAAGAAGTATTAGCAATGTCATACATGAAGTAACAGTAAGGAAGAAATATCAGCAAAGTCATACACAAAGTAACAGTAAGGAAGAAATATCAGCAACGTCATGCATGAAGTAACAGTAAGGAAAAGGTATCAGCAATGTCATACATGAAGTAACAGTAAGGAAGAAATATCATCAATGTCATAAATGAAGTAACAGTAAGGAAAAAGTATCAGCAATGTCATACATGAAGTAACAGTAAGGAAGAAGTATCAGCGATGTCATACATGATGTAACAGTAAGGAAGAAATATCAGCAATGTCATGCATGAAGTAACAGTAAGGAAGAAATATCACCAATGTCATACACGAAGTAACAATAAGGAAGAAATATCAGCAATGTCATGCATGAAGTAACAGTATGGAAAAAGTATCCACAATGTCATACATGAAGTAAAAGTAAGGAAGAAATATCAGCAATGTCATACATGAAGGACCAGTAAGGAAGAAGTATTAGCAATGTCATACATGAAGTAACAGTAAGGAAGAAGTATCAGCAATATCATGTATGAAGTAATGGTAAGGAAGAAGTATCAGCAATATCATACATGAAGTAACAGTAAGGAAGAAGTATCAGCAATGTCATACATGAAGTAACAGTAAGGAAGAAGTATCAGCAATGTCATACATGAAGTAACAATAAGGAAGAAGTATCAGCAATGTCATACATGAAGTAACAGTAAGGAAGAAATATCAGCAATGACATGCATGAAGTAACAGTAAGGAAAAAGTATCCGCAATGTCATACATGAAGTAACGGTAAGGAAGAAGTATCAGCAATGTCATACATGAAGTAACAGTAAGGAAGAAGTATCAGCAATGTCATACATGAAGTAACAGTAAGGAAGAAGTATCAGCAATGTCATGCACGAAGTAACAGTAAGGAAGAAGTATCAGCAATGTCATACATGAAGTAACAGTAACAAAGGAGTATCAGCAATGTCATACATGAAGTAACAGTAAGGAAGAAGTATCAGCAATGTCATGCATGAAGGAACAGTAAGGAAGAAGTATCAGCAATGTCATACACAAAGTAACAGTAAGGAAGAAGGATCAGCAATGTCATACACGAAGTAACAGTAAGGATGAAATATCAGTAATGTCATGCATGAAGTAACAGTAAGGAAAAACTATCCGCAATATCATACATGAAGTAAACGTAAGAAAGAGATATCAGCAATGTCATACATGAAGTAACAGTAAGGAAAAAGTATCCGCAGTGTCATACATGAAGTAAAAGTAAGGAAGAAGTATCAGCAATGTCATGCATGAAGTAACAGTAAGGAAGAAGTATCAGCAATGTCATACACAAAGTAACAGTAAGGAAGACGTATCAGCAATGTCATACATGAAGTAACAGTAAGGAAGAAGTATCAGCAATGTCATACACAAAGTAACAGTAAGGAAGAAGTATCAGCAATGTCATACATGAAGTAACAGTAAGAAAGGAATATCAGCAATTTCATGCATGAAGTAACAGTAAGGAAAAAGTATCCGCAATGTCATAAATGAAGTAACAGTAAGGAAGAAATATCAGCAATGTCATACATGAAGTAACAGTAAGGAAGAAGTATCAGCAATGTCCTACATGAAGTAACAGTAAGGAAGAAGTATCAGCAATGTCCTACAGGAAGTAACAGTAAGGAAGTACACGAAGTAACAGTAAGGAAGAAGTATCAGCAATGTCATACATGAAGTAACAGTAAGGAAGAAGTATCAGCAATGTCATACATGAAGTAACAGTAAGGAAGAAATATCACCAATGTCATGCATTAAGTAACTGTATGGACGAAATATCACCAATGTCATACATGAAGTAACAGTAAGGAAGAAATACCAGCAATATCATGCATGAAGTAACAGTAAGGAAAAAGTATCCGCAATGTCATACATGAAGTAAAAGTAAGGAAGAAATATCAGCAATGTCATACATGAAGTAACAGTAAGGAAAAAGTATCCGCAATGTAATACATGAAGTAAAAGTAAGGAAGAAATATCAGCAATGTCATACATGAAGTAAAAGTAAGGAAGTAGTATCAGCAATGTCATGCATGAAGTAACAGTAAGGAAGAATTATCAGCAATGTCACACACAAAGTAACAGTAAGGAAGAAGTATTAGCAATTTCATACACAAAGTAACAGTAAGGAAGAAGTATCAGCAATGTCATACATGAAGTAACAGTAAGGAAGAAGTGTCAGCAATGTCATACACGAAGTAACAGTAAGGAAGAAGTATCAGCAATGTCATACATGAAGTAACAGTAAGGAAGAAATATCAGCAATGTCATGCGTGAAGTAACAGTAAGGAAAAAGTATCCGCAATGTCATACTTGAAGTAAGGAAGAAATATCAGCAATGTCATACATAAAGTAACAGTATGGAAGAAGTACTAGCAATGTCATACATGAAGTAAAAGTAAGGAAGAAGTATCAGCAATGTCATGCATGAAGTAACAGTAAGGAAGAAGTATCAGCAATGTTATACATGAATTAACAGTAACGAAGAAATATCACCAATGTCATACACGAAGTATCAGTAAGGAAGAAGTGTCAGCAAAAATGTCATACATGAAGTGACAGTAAGGAAGAAGTATCACCAATATCATACACGAAGTAACAGTAAGGAAGAAGTGTCAGCAATGTCATACATGAAGTAACAGTAAGGAAGAAATATCACCAATGTCATACACAAAGTAACAGTAAGGAAGAAGTATCAGCAATTTCATGAATGAAGTAACAGTAAGGAAGAAGTATCAGCAATGTCATACATGAAGTAACAGTAAGGAAGAAGTATCAGCAATGTCATACATGAAGTAACAGTAAGGAAGAAGTATCAGTAATGTCATAAATGAAGTAACAGTAAGGATATCATCCTTAAGACCACCGATAAACAAAAGTACTGATAGGTATCAATGAATATTTTACTTGAAAAGGAGAAGTCCTTTCTAATACATAGCTAATGAATCCACTAGAGTTCTTCAGAACAAAACACCACAAAACACTACTGCCTGGAGAAAAAGAACTGCTCAAATCCTTGTAACACGCATTGCCATGGTTGTACAGTAATCAAGGAAATGCACATTTTAAACATACAAAAAAGTATTTTGTAAAGGGAGTGAGTTCTATATCTCCTCATCCACCCATACTATTGTAACTCCAAGGTCGCTGCACCTTGGAGAAAGAGCAATCCCTAAAACAGGAATAAAACCTGCCCTGTGCTTTCACTGGGGTGTTGTCAGGTAGGAGAAGTAAAATCAATATACATTAACCAGATGCACCCGAACATGAACCTTTGCCACCTTCACCTTTTATATGCAACCAGCTGTGACATAAGCAATCTTGTGCTGTGATATTGTGCTTTGCAAACCTCTGTATCTTTAAATGCAGCAACATCCTCTATTGATCGCCGTTTTGTCCACACTCCTCAACTTTAGTCTATGGCTTTAAATTACAAACACTGGGGTTGTTACACCTCCCAGTGTAGTACCTGGGTCCAGCATAATACAATTCAATTTTCATTTGCTCATTTTCTGGATTCTGAAGCCATGTAGGTAAGTCAAAATTCACTTTATTCACACAACTCAATGAAGTACAGTCTTTCTTATTTTATATAATTCTAAACATGCAGTCAGTGTTTTCTAGTTCTTCAGAGACTCTGCTCAATTATGTGATTGTTAAGGGGAAATTTTTACAATTCAAACCACTGGTGTTTTGGTGGGAGTGAGTTGCTGTCTGATTGTATTTTATGTTTTAAATCTAGTGAATATATAAGAGCATTAACCTGCAATGCCATCAGACTATGTAACATTATCTAAGTAAATTGGTTGGGCTAACTTGGTTAGAAAATATAAACAAAAATAAACAGATATGTAAACACTACAAAAATGGAGCTGAGCACCATGTTCACATTCATATAAACACTCTAGAACATCTGAATATTCATCTCAAGTGCAAAACTGCAGACTGCAGAGGTAAAGGTCTGGAATAAATTAAGAAGACACAGCAGCTCCACAAATCTAGTTATGGGTTTATACAGACTCCAAGAACTATTTTTCATAAATAAATGTAACTTTTTATTAACTCCTGATAATTTTTTTTTTTTAATTTGGCAAACCCCAAAATAAGCAAATGTTATAGGTAATGTATTTTGCTTAAGAGACACTCATTGAAGTTTGCTCCCTGGATACCGGTTTGGCCAAAATATATATTCGGCAAAAACAGGTATGCAAACTGAAAAGTTGCTGGGATAAAAAAATTCACTTTTGGAGAGCTGTAATATTCCCAGAATTTGTACACATTATGTATTTGCGCATATTTGCCCATGTATGAGGCATAAAATGAACTCTCTATAAATTAATACCATCTTCTGTTTCTTCCATATTTTGGCATCCACAGCTGTTGTTATGAAGTCAGTGTTCTTAATAAAGGTAGTATTTAAACTATCCTCATTGTGTGAATAATACTGTATTCTGAAAGTAAATCACAGAGTAAGCAATATTAGCAATAATTATGAAAGTGCCAAAAACAAGTCCCTTTGAAAAGGAACTAATAATGCAAAATCTCGTGTGGATTCTTCTCCCACCTGTTTGATGTCTTGGAATTGTATTTTCAGCAGAAAATAAATGTTATAACCATGATGACAAACAATCTTAAAAGGCATATTACTGCACGTACTGCATGAACTTTGTTAAAGTTTTAAATTTTATAGAGAGTTAGCCAACTAGCAGTACAAGTCTTGTGTATAAAACACAGGGGTGGGAGGTGTGTGTGTGTGTGTGTGTGTGTGTGTGTGTGTGTGTGTGTGTGTGTGTGTGTAAAATCAAGCATGACATATTAATAACAAATATTATTCAGAGTGTCTAGTTCTGTAAAGTAGTTCCATGTTACAATGTTTCCTTAACATTTTGCCAGCTACCCTTACAATACGTAGAGTTACACCAGTGTCTGTACCAAACAGGACACTTTCCACCAAAAAGATGGCATTACAGGCTCAGCATGATGCTTTGAAGTGCAGACACTGTCACTCCACCTGTTGGTAATATTGCTTACTTTTAGAGTAATGACTCACCTTGGCATTTAATGGAAAGGAAACCCATTATTAATCCTCAAGGAATTCTTCTGACCATTGAATAATATTAATGATCCTATTAAGTTTGATTAATTATAAATAATCACATTTTATATAAGCTGTGTCTATTTTAGGACTGGAGAAATAGTGAAAATGTGTTACTGTGTATAGGTGTGTAATATGTGTGTGCATGTGTGCGAGTGTGTTTGTATTTGTGCATAAATAAATAAATATATATATATATATATATGATATATATATATATATATATATATATATATATATATATATATATATATAGATATATATGATATATATATGTGTGTGTGTGTGTGTGTGTGTGTGTGTATAAAGTGAGAGTACTGCTTTCCTGACTGATAGTCCAGCATTTTCTGTACTTTTAGTTAAAAGCAAAAATTGACTTTGGATTAACTTCCATTTGTGTTGTATAATATTCTTACTGAAAGTTTGCAGAGCTTAAGTGCAGCCAAGTTTTAAACAATGAATTAAATGTGTGAAATGAATTTATGGTGGAAAGAAATTGCATGGTTTATACTGCAAGTCTTCTGCAAACAGGGGTCTATCTACAACTATCGACCATTGGGACGGAGTAGTTGCAACACTTAGACTGCAGAATGTTAAGCCCACCGAGTTGTATGTAAAGTTTAAACGGAAGTGTGCTTACCTGTACCACTCGAACCCTCTATCGTAAAACCTGTCAAAAAAATGCGGTTCTGCTCCAACAGCTCTAACATCAGGATGGATCCTCAAGAACTCCAGGAGAGCCCTGGTGCCACCTTTCTTCACCCCGATGATGACAGCCTGTGGGAATTTTTTGCTTCCAAAATTGTTGGATACGGACATACTGCTGGTGGAATCCTCCTCCTCTTCTTCCTGTCTGCTGTTTCCATCCCCGGGGCTTATAGGTTCAGGGAACTGGGTGCCAGAGATAGGTAGACGGCTAGATCCTGGGAGTCCCTTGATGACTGGCAACAGGAATTCTTTACCTGTCTGCGGTCGCAATCTTAACTCGCCAGGCTGTTGTCTGAGGTAAAGGGGAGCTGGCAGAGGTTCACAGTGCCCTGTCAGACAGTAGAAAAAATAAGTGAAGAAAAATATCATGGTGAGCAGCAAGGGCACTTTGGGCTGCGACTTCAGAAGTCCTAGACTGGCGCAAGCTCTCGGGGTGCCACATCCCATGGGTTGCAATCCTGGTGGGAGAATAAACTGCGCAAATTGGAAACCATACTACTTATGATTTGGGGGGTTAAAAATTCAGCCCTGGTTTAAATCCGCTGGAAATACCCGGTGGCATTGATTCAGCAAAAGATGGTCTGATCCCCACGAAAGAACTTCCACCTTAGTATTTCAATAAAACAGAAAAAAGTTTTTCATTTTTGTTAGAGACAGGGCAAACAGATGCCTCCTTTTTGTAATGACAACGGCCCAGATATTTACAACTTTTAGAAGACTTCAAAAACATGCGATTCCACAAAGGTCATTTATTGACATGATATCCTAGAGCTTGCATGCATGAGCTTGTAAACATCCCGGTTGTCACTCTTGGAAGTCTTGCTACAGTCTGAGCTCGGCAGTGGTCTATTCATCTTAGATGAGAGGAGTGCGCCTCCTTCCTGTCTGTCCTAATAGGAGCCCTAAAGCGTTACAATGTTACAATGTCAGCCGGTAACACGAGTGCACGCGCTGAAGCAGAGCCCTCGCAGCCATCCTCCAGCTGAGCTGTGCAAGTGTGGTGCAGCGCAAACATGGCACAACACTTGGCATCTCACCAACACTCAGGGGAATAGTAGTGCAACCGCAGGGTAAAAGAAAAAAAAGTCTGCAGAGACTGTTCATTTACAGTAGCAATATACTCATCCATCCACTAGTGCATACCATGGTAGCTCAAAGCTTAATCGTCTTCGTTCTGGCATCTTCTCACCCTCTGGCAGCGGGGGAAGGGAGGTGGCATCAAACAGCAGGCACCAAATGTTGTAAGACGAGCGAGACGTTCCGTCTTGAGACTGACAAAGAGATAAAACAAAGTGTGTGACCAAAGCAGCTGTAAGGAAACTGCGTAGATTGCACACAAAAGTCCCAAGAGGGAGGTTTGCATGCTGTGAAAAGTCGAGCTCCAAACCATGTAGTAGTCTGCAGAAGGTTTTGTTTGCTAAGCAGGGACGCAGTTGCAGAATAAAGTGAAAAAAGTAAGGGTTGTAAAGAAAATTTAAGTCTAAGGACAGAACGATGTAATTTCCTTGAGTTTGTATGGGGTTCTTCCAGACGAAAATATGCTGCAGAGTTTTCTGTGCTCAGCTGGAACAAGACATTTCATTCACAGTGGGAGCTTTGGATGCACAGATGTGCCATAACAACTGGCTGGCAATTTACGATTGCTAAAACCACTGTTACATTTTCTGCCCTATTGCAAGTTGAGCAGAAGACTTGGAACCTGCGGTTTAGGAAATGAAATGCTACTTGCCCCTTGGTAGTTCGTATCAATGTATTAAAACCCGTATGAAATATTCTATTGGATATGCTGCAAGTGTGATAACGTTGCACTCGGGGCTACTGCTTCCAGAAATAGAGTACCCTCACGTCTTACAAATACGGGGATAAACTCAATTTCCACTTTGAACGGAGAGCCGGATCATACAGAAACTTCATTTCCAGGAACACCATTCCTGAGATATCTATGAATGGCTTACACCTGTCCTATGATATCTGTGAATGGCTTACACCTGTCCTAAAATATCTGTGAACGCCTTACACCTGAGCTACCTCATGCGCGTAGTACTTTTGTGGTGCGAGTGTGACATTAATTCATGGGTTCTTAGGTAGGTACTAGGCTATTGCCCCTAGGGCCTATATAAGCATAGCCAAAAAGGTATCCCCCCGGCTTTCGCCACTCAAGAAAATTATTTTCCTGTGCCCCTGTCGAGCAGAGCTAGTTGCATTGCTCTTCTGACCCTTGCCGGGTCACTAACGCTTTTTATAGTACGTTAGCCTGTTGGTATTCTCCCGAGAATCAAAGCTCTCAGCCCGTTAGCAAAAAAAAAAAAAAAAAAAAAAAAAAAAGATCTGGACAAATCTTAAAATAATGGGGTACAACGCTCCAAAAATAGGGACACATTTTAAATATTGTTCACATAAACTTAGAAAGTTGCTAGAATAAAAAGGTCTTGTGATGTCAATGTATTTTCTGAAGGATACGTCTGAAACTCAAATGACTGTCATTATGTAATGAATTTAGTCTTCACTGATTTTGCCACAAAAATCCAGAAAATCACACATTTTATGAGAAAAAGACCAAAAATGTAAGGCAAGAATCTGGACATTGTGTGAAAGTATGTACAGTTGAGAGGTATGCCGAGAATGTATAATATTTGTTTAGCTAAGCATGAGAGTTCGAGCTGCACTGCAGTCTCAATAGCAGCGTGGCTGTTGCGATGCAACGTTCTAGAAGCCCGGCCATCGTTCTTGTATCGACCTAAAACGATCTGTACCTGCCTGGGTACCGTCAGGAGTCATGCTGCAGTAATTAATTTTATCTGAACTACAGTGCCTCCCATAAGATAGTGACCTTGTGTTGTAGAAACGGACTGTATGACCCAGTGGTCCTAGTGTTTTGTTATCTGAAGCTTAGTGGATTTGGTAGAGTCAATCAAACTGGTCTAAGAGGAAGGAAACAGACAAGCAATGATAAAACAGTCTCAACCCCGTGAATGTGCATTTAAGGAATAACATAAACTCAGAGCCCTCCACTGAAGCAGGCTTGGGGTGGTGTATGCAGGCAAGCACTTGTTGCTTAAATGACCCACCTATTCTGGTTAAGGCTTAGCTTAGGATTCCCAAAGTTTAGGATGTGGGAAGATGATGCCAGTCAAGTAACAGGCAACAGCAAGACAGACTAAGATAGGTAAAACCCTGACAATGTAAAGTGACCCTCGGAATATGAAATGTCAGCTCACTGCTGACCTGGGAGATCGTCCACCAGTTGTGCTGAAAGTGAAAAATTACCATCTAGACATAACTGGCCTTATCTCTACATGTAGTTTCATGAACAGAACAAGACTTCTTGATTGGAAATGGCCTGTATCCTACTCTGGAGCATAGCTCTCAACATTCCATGTCCAAAATGAAGAACACTAGCCCTCATAATGTGGAACAAATGGGCAAAATGTGGAACACATACTAATGGCTTACTAACAACTTCAACTAGGAAGGTCATAGGATGGTTAAAATAAGCTGCTTTTACTTATAAAGAAGATCTTTTAATGAATTAATATGATTCACTTCTATTTACAATGGATTTCACTTAAAAAAATTCCTAACACTGAATGTGTGATAGAGTCTTTCAATGTGGAACTTCGAGGAACATGAACTTTTTAAGACCCCAAATGAGGTACGTTCCTCGTAATGAGGTACACTTGAGAGGTATGCTCTGGAGTTGCCTGTCCGGAAAGTTCTGGAAAGATGTGAGGATACTCACAAACTCCCACCTGGATGGCATGCAGGTAGAGTTCACACCGCAAGGGGAGAGAGCTTTTTAAGTATGAATAAAACTTCCTGAATCGAAAGAATGTTTGTACATATGCAAGCAACAGCTGTTTAGAGTATTAGGCTTTTTTTAGAGACAGTTGTTTCCATCCTTGCTTCTGAATGTGTAGTTGTGCTGAGACACTTCATAGGTTCATAGGTTGATACTAGGCTATCTGCCCTAGGGCATTTATAAGCCTAGCCAGAGTGTGTTTGGCTTTTGCCACCCTTTTAGATTAGTTGACTGTGCCTCTGTATAGTAGGTCACAGAAGGTAGCCCTTTTAAGGTTAGTTTACTGTACCTCTGTCAAGCAGGGACACAGAAGAGATCCCAGGGGTAAACTTATGATCTCCCATCCACTCGTCAAGATTTCTCTTGAAGAGGGTCAGTGAGGGGCTCTGCCTAACATGGATTAGGATTTTGTTCGAGAGTGAGGGGAGCCTCTGGGATATGAATCTGTCCCTCTAGCATGTCCTATTTATTTCTGTGCTGAGGTTCAAGTCCCTGGAGCGTGTAGCTCTAAGGGATTTGGATTTCCTAAGGTGAAGCATGTCCATTAATTCTGGGTTGGACATGGCTTTATATGTCAGACACAGATTGCCTCTGAGCAGGCGGTACGCAACTGAGTAGAGCTGGAGTTCCTTTAGCTGAACTGCATAGGACATCTGTTTGAGCCCCTTGATCCTCTTGGTGAGATACTTTTGGGGTCTTTCCAGTTGCTGAAGGTGTCGGGTAAGGTACATCCCAAATGGGGCATTGTACTCAATTATCGACCTGATAAGTGATGAGTAGAGGGGCACAATGACCTCTCTTGATCTATATGTGAACCCTTTCATGATAAGGTGGGCTATATAGAAGGTCTTTCTAACCACTTTGGCAACGTGATTGTCAAAGGAGAGATTACTATCTACTTGGGTCCCCTAAATCCCTAATTACTTCTTCTGTACTTAATGGATTACCACCTATGTGGTAATTTGTGGGCACTTTGTTTTTCCCAAAGGGGATGACTATGCACTTTTTGGCATTTAGATTTAGGCCATGGTTCTGGCACCAGTTATCCATCTCTGTGAGCCCCTTTTGGAGGATGCTTGTGTCAGCCGGAGAGTCGATTACAGCACCCAGTTTGCAGTCATCTGCGAACTTGGTCAGCCATAGTCCACCCGTGTTAGCCTGTACCTCGGAGAAATATATACCAAACAAGAGAGGTCCCAGAACTGAGCCTTGTGGGACACCACTTGTAACTGGTTTAGAGTCTGACATTGGCACCTGCTATTCTGACCATGTGGGTTCTATCCCTGAGCCAGTTTGCAACCCATCTTGTGACATAGGGGTTGATATTTAAGCTGGTGAGCTTATTTATGATGCCCAAGAGGGGTATTGTGTCAAAGGCTTTTGCGAGGTCCAGGTAGGCTGTGTGGACTAGCTTCCCTTCATCTATGGCTTTGGTAACTATTTCAAAGAAGTCGACCAGGTTCAAGAGGCAAGATCTGCCCTTAACGAAGTCGAATTGGGTAGGATCCAGTGTCTGGAGGTTCCCAATGTCTTTGTTTATGATTTCCATGATGATACGCTCCATAGCTTTGCAGACCAGGCTAGTCAGGCTTATAGGGCAATAGTTTCTGGGGTCTGTTGTGGCACCACCTTTGTGGAGTGGGACCACTGTTGCTGTACGCCATTCCTTGGGTACATATCCTGTAGTAAGGCTGAGATTGAACAGTGACTTTATATGAGGGTTTAGTTCTACTTGGAGCTCGTGTAAGACGCAGCCCGGGACACCATCTGGTCCCACTGATGCTGTGTTTTTTGCTTTGGAGAGGGAAGCTCTCACCTGTGCATTTGTGATCTCAGGAAGGCTACATTCTGTTGGGATAGACATTTGCTCTTTTGGGGGGGAAGGGGGAGAGAAGTTTGCACTGAACCTTTCTGCCAGGATGTTGGCAATGTCTGTGGGTTCAGTGTATTTTTTGTCATTTTGCACTAACTCAGAGCATATCTGGGAGTTGCCTCCCAGGTTTCTGACATAACTAAAGAAGGCCTTGTGATTATCTTTAGTGTCTTGTGCAATTTTTCTTTCGAAGCTGGCCTTAGATGATTTTATGAGGGATCGTAGTTTCTTGCTAGTACTGATCAGTGATGCCTTCCCTTTTTGGGATTTTGCTCTGTCATGTAGTAGCTTTCTCCTTCTGTTGTATAGCTTATTTATGGCCGGGGTCCACCAGACAGGTCTCCTGCCTTTGAAGGAGTGAGTCTTGGTTTTATTTGGGATAGCATGCTCCATGCATTCCTGTAGGTGTCCATAGAATGCTTTTGTAAAGGATTCTGCATTTTGGGCCGTATTTTCCACTGGCCCAAGGGCTTTGAAGGATTCCACCTCAGTTTTGAGAAGTGTGAAGTTTGCTTTTGAGAAGTTCTTCACCGTGGTTTCCTTTGCTAAGGGTGGGGATGGAATATGGATGTCCAGTGAGATTTGTTTATGGTCTGATCTTACCAATGAGGGGTATACCTCTGGTGTGGAACATAGAGACCCCTTGTTGGTGATGACTAGATCCAATATGTTTTCCCCTCTTGTGGGAGTGGTGACCAGTTGTTCCATAGCATTTGAGTTTATAAATTTTAGGAACCGTTGGGCGAGGGTGTTTGGGTTTGAGTAGTTTTCCCAATCAATGTTTGGGTAGTTGAAGTCACCCAATATAATAGTGTTTGGAGAGACCTTCATATTCTCCAGTGTTCTCAGGAAAGCCGAGTGAGGTTCCTGTGTTTGGGAGGGTGGTCTGTAGCAGGCTACAAACTGAAAGGCAGTTTTTCCCACTGTTAGTTGCACATGAATGGTCTCCGATGCTTTGTGCAGTGCCACTAACCTGGAGGTGTGGGTATCTTTGATAAATATGGATACTCCCCCTCCTTTTGTGGTTCGGTCCGAGTTTTGGGGCCAGAAAGCATGGTATGAAGTATAACCTGTTAGTGCTGGGGTGCTCTCGGGAGCCTTGAACCAGGTTTCTGTTACTGCTCAGATATCGATATTCTCCATACTGATGAGAGTCTCGAGTGCGTGCATCTTGAGGTTTAGACTTCTGGCGTTGAGCAGCATTACCCTTAGTTTTTTTTTTCTTTATGTTGTCTATGGGGGTGGGTTTGTCTTTTGAGCCTTGCCTAAAAAAGGCACTATGGGGGAGGCAAGAGCCTTTGCCAGTATTTGAAAACACAGGGGTGACAGGTGCAAGCTGTCCCTAGCGAAGCAACATGGCTTGTCGAGCATGTCATCCCAGGCTGACAGACACTGGATCCCCTTTGAATGACACCAATACTTTAGCCAATTGTTAAAATTGATCATTTTGTCTTTATACTGTGCCAATTGTTAAAATTGATCATTTTGTCTTTATACTGTGGCATCATTCTTGGTGAGGGCAAGATGCTACTTAAGGTCAGGGTCATACCGGCCTGGGCTACATGATCAAAGAGCTCCTGTACATCTTTTTTCATGTAGTCCAGGGAGGTACGTCTCAGGTCATTCACACCAGAATGGACAATGACGGAGTCATATTTGTACTTGCTTTGGAGTGACCTGAGTGCTTGTGTTATGTGGCAGATCCTGGCACCTGACAGGCAGATTACAGTAACCTTCTCCTTGTTCAGCCTGGTGAGTGGGACGTCAGTATGTCTGACAATAGAGTCACCTATTACAAGTGTAGTAGGTGTGTTGTTTAGCCTTAAGGGCTGTGACTGTGTGGCACACTGACTTTGTGAGCTATGTGCTACATGGATATTGTTTCGTGGTAGGTGTTGCATGGATGTCTGCTTTGGAGGTTTCTGCTGCTTAGGCAGATTTTTATTTAGAGCCTCCGAGTATGTTTTTGTGTGTTTATGTGTTTGGTTTGCTGATGCGATAGGTCTATGTGAGACTGGAGTTGTGGTGTGTGTGGTTACCTTATCCTCCTGACAGGCTGTGCCATTACTGGGTTGAGAGAGCTTAGCCTCCAGTTTGGCTATATAGTAGCATCTCTCACATATATTTGAGCTTGTTGGGAGGAGGAGAGGGTGGTCTGTATACATAAGGCAGTTGTAACATTGCCTCAAGATTCCCAGATTCACCAGCTGGACTGGAGAGTAAACCCGAAACTGACCTTTGGACATGCCTGAATAATATAGGTAAAACTACTTATTGACTGATCAGAAAGAACCAATAGGGAGCAAGTGCTTAGAAGGAGTATAAGAGGATGTAGTGCTTTAGTTTGTGTCTGCCTATGAGATTACTTATACGAGCAAGTGCAAATGGTGGAGTTACTTGGAGAGACACGACTTGGGGTGGGAGACCATGTGTTGCCTGACCTGAACCCGAGCATTGAATTATTAATAAACTTTTGTGCTAATCATGGTTTGTCCATACTGAATGCCAGTGGCAAACAGAAGGCTATTTCTAAAGGTGCTAGGTGCCAGATCATTTTGGACCAAAGGTCAAAGATACATTTTTGCAGTCAATTTATCAGATGTGAAGTTGTATATTTTTTTAAAATAAGACATGAAAAGAGCTCATAAAGAGAGGTGCTGAGCTGTAAGCTGACCACCACTTGCAGAGTCCCCAGTGTGGGATGACTTTAACACTTTTAGGTACTTACGTATTATCGCAACCACATTTTCATGCTGCGATAATTGATGTAAAATTGAAGAACAGACGTTTGGTCTTACCTTGTAAGGTCTGTCATATGTGTTTTACAAGAAAGTTCAAACATTTTTAAGGTGTGATGTAAGGCTGGGTTGTAAACAGAGGGCTTGGTAAAGCAGTCATCATTTTAAACATTTTTAAGGTGTGATGTAAGGCTGGGTTGTAAACAGAGGGCTTGGTAAAACAGTCACCATTTTAAACGTTTTTAAGATGCGATGTAAGGCTGGATTGTAAACAGAGGGCTTGGTAAAGCAGTCACCATTTTAAACGTTTTTAAGGTGCGATGTAAGGCTGGGTTGTAAACAGAGGGCTTGGTAAAGCAGTCACCATTTTAAACATTTTTAAGGTGTGATGTAAGGCTGGGTTGTAAACAGAGGGCTTGGTAAAACAGTCACCATTTTAAACGTTTTTAAGGTGCGATGTAAGGCTGGGTTGTAAACAGAGGGCTTGGTAAAACAGTCACCATTTTAAACGTTTTTAAGGTGTGATATAAGGCTGGGTTGTAAACAGAGGGCTTGGTAAAACAGTCACCATTTTAAACGTTTTTAAGGTGCGATGTAAGGCTGGGTTGTAAACAGAGGGCTTGGTAAAACAGTCACCATTTTCTTCCGCCGTTTCTTCACCGACTCTGCGGTGGCTTGACTGGAGAAATGAGCTGCAGTCTCTGTGCCCTTTTACGTGCATCAGAAGAACGTCTGATGGGAAGCAAAGACAATCAAGGGAGACTTTTTTTTTTAAGTAGAAAACAGCAGTACTGCAAAATCCTTTGCATCTGCTAACTTCCTTTCATTCCCCCAATGCTAGTCTCACTTTATGGATCAATTATATTAGAGAGGTTAATCAGATGTTTAAATGATTTTGCAGTACTGCCACCGTTTTCTACTCAAAAATCCTCTTGATTGTCTTTGCTTCCTATCAGACGTCTAATCCTCCAATGGATTAGCTAGCCAAAAATTGCAAGCAACGTTTGAAAACCCATACTCGTTTTACAAACCAAAAAATAAATAAAAAATCCACCAAGATAGTGTTTAACCGTCTACTACCCTTCCCGATCACTTTGTAAGGAGCCAGACAGGGTATACTGCTTTGGCTTTTGGTTTCTTGATGCTTCCTGTTGTCTGGGCAAAGTCTGAGAAAAAGGAACGCGGAATGCGTTTTAAGTGTGGAATGACATCTTGAGACACTGGCAGTAAATGGGGAACCTATTATTTCAAACCTTAATTTTTTTCATCCGAAGTGAGAAACCTTCCTAAAAACAAGAACACATTAAAGAAAACATGCGTCTGAGGTTTTTTCATACTTAATCGGTCCCAGATAACACAAGGGAAAGCAAACACCATTCGCTTGAAAATGTGGTTGCGATAATACGTAAGTACCCACTTTTAACTTAAGAAGAGTCTCTTGTATGTACCAGGAGCCTGGTAATATCCAGCTTGTATGGACCTTGTTCCATGACATCAATAGCTTAGGCAGGAGCAAGGAGTTGCAGCTGAAAGATGATTCATGGTTGTCACTGAAATAATCTTAAGACCTGCCGGTGAGACATTAATGGTGAGAAAAGTTAAGTATGTTACAGAAAGAGGCAGTTCATGCAATATAGTGGTGGAGACTCTCAGATGTGATTGATGGGCACTGGAGGATCAAAGAGGTAGCAGCTGTAGCTGGCACTGAAGCAAAGACTCAGTTGTGGGAGGAGGAGGGGGAGCCATATAGAATCACTCTGAAGTGGCCTTAAATGGTCGCAAAGAATTTCCTGGTAAACAATCCTGTGATGTGCAGGGTCCCAGGCAGTCTTAAGTGAGGGTCAAGAAATATCATTCTCAACTGTGGACATTGTTGTGAGGTGGACATTTCTGTAAGGAGCTGATTAGATTGGTTGCATTTCTGTAGGTGAGGCCACTGTGGTGGTTAACAAGTTCCACTCTGGCATGGTTATGGGACTAGATGAGAAATGAGAGTGCTACGTATTATTGTGTTCTCATGGTTACCATGTCTTTCTGATATGGCATAGAGAACAGGCATAGTACAATTGCATCAGCAAACTAAGGTGATAGTACCCACATTCAAAAAGGGGCATAAAGGTGTATTCCAGTTAAAGTGAGTGCCATTCTCCAGCGTCCCTATCAACGCATTTACCAGTACACAGGAAAGCAGACTTTGTCAAATAGTTGAGCATCTGATTCAGAAGGAGCTATGGCCATGGAGAAGCAGATCAATTCTTTGTCTTTGCACAGATATCGGGGTGGGTCTGTATGGCTTACAAGTATATTGGGGACCTGGTTAGGACATACGGCTGCATGCTCTCACCCATCTTGTGGAAATGGGTTCAGCAATGTATTGTTCTGGGACCACTGCTGCATATGCTTGGGCCCCTGTGTAATACAAAGCAAGAATATGCTTGGGCCCCTGTGTAATCCAAAGCAAGAATATGCTTGGGCCCCTGTGTAATACAAAGCAAGAATATGCTTGGACCCCTGTGTAATACAAAGCAAGAATGACATAACTGTTGTTAAGAATTAAGCTGGATGTATCCAAGGGTATCCCCAGTACTGATGTGCATTAAGCTGGATATATCCAAGGGTATCCCCCTGTACTGATGTGTATTAAGCTGGATATATCCAAGGATATCCCCCAGTACTGATGTGTATTAAGCTGGATTTATCCAAGGGTATCCCCCAGTACTGATGTGTATTAAGTTGGATATATCCAAGGGTATCCCCCAGTACTGATGTGTATTAAGCTGGATATATCCAAGGGTATCCCCCAGTACTGATGTGTATTAAGCTGGATATATCCAAGGATATCCCCCAGTACTGATGTGTATTAAGCTGGATTTATCCAAGGATATCCCCCAGTACTGATGTGTATTAAGCTGGATTTATCCAAGGGTATCCCCCAGTACTGATGTGTATTAAGTTGGACATATCCAAGGGTATCGCCCAGTACTGATGTGTATTAAGCTGGATATATCCAAGGATATCCCCCAGTACTGATGTGTATTAAGCTGGATTTATCCAAGGGTATCCCCCAGTACTGATGTGTATTAAGTTGGATATATCCAAGGGTATCCCCCAGTACTGATGTGTATTAAGCTGGATATATCCAAGGGTATCCCCCAGTACTGATGTGTATTAAGCTGGATATATCCAAGGATATCCCCCAGTACTGATGTGTATTAAGCTGGATATATCCAAGGGTATCCCCCAGTACTGATGTGTATTAAGCTGGATATATCCAAGGATATCCCCCAGTACTGATGTGCATTAAGCTGGATATATCCAAGGGTATCCCCCATTACTGATGTGTATTAAGCTGGATATATCCAAGGATATCCCCCAGTACTGATGTGTATTAAGCTGGATATATCCAAGGGTATCCCCCAGTACTGATGTGTATTAAGCTGGATATATCCAAGGATATCCCCCAGTACTGATGTGCATTAAGCTGGATATATCCAAGGGTATCCCCCAGTACTGATGTGTATTAAGCTGGATATATCCAAGGATATCCCCCAGTACTGATGTGTATTAAGCTGGATATATCCAAGGGTATCCCCCAGTACTGATGTGTATTAAGTTGGATATCTCCAAGGGTATCCCCCAGTACTGATGTGTATTAAGTTGGATATATCCAAGGGTACCCCCCAGTACTGATGTGTATTAAGCTGGATATATCCAAGGATATCCCCCAGTACTGATGTGTATTAAGCTGGATATATCCAAGGATATCCCCCAGTACTGATGTGTATTAAGCTGGATATATCCAAGGGTATCCCCCAGTACTGATGTGTATTAAGTTGGATATCTCCAAGGGTATCCCCCAGTACTGATGTGTATTAAGTTGGATATATCCAAGGGTATCCCCCAGTACTGATGTGTATTAAGCTGGATATATCCAAGGATATCCCCCAGTACTGATGTGTATTAAGCTGGATATATCCAAGGGTATCCCCCAGTACTGATGTGTATTAAGCTGGATATATCCAAGGGTATCCCCCAGTACTGATGTGTATTAAGCTGGATATATCCAAGGATATCCCCCAGTACTGATGTGTATTAAGTTGGATATATCCAAGGGTATCCCCCAGTACTGATGTGTATTAAGTTGGACATATCCAAGGGTATCCCCCAGTACTGATGTGTATTAAGTTGGACATATCCAAGGATATCCCCCAGTACTGATGTGTATTAAGTTGGACATATCCAAGGGTATCCCCCAGTACTGATGTGTATTAAGTTGGACATATCCAAGGATATCCCCCAGTACTGATGTGTATTAAGTTGGATATATCCAAGGGTATCCCCCAGTACTGATGTGTCTAGTTTTTCACTGATGTTAATGATCCTCCTAGAGAGGATATCAAGGCATAGCCAAGGTTTGGACAGTATGACATTTAGGGACCTGACAGTCACATCTTTGTTGTTTGCAAATGTTCTTTCTTGGTCTCAAGTGACTGTGATCTCTGAAGAGCACTGATACTTCTGAGCAGACAAGATGCGCTCCAGTTAGAGGTTATGGTTTTCTCAATGTAAGTAGTGGACTGCTCTCTGCATGAGGAAAGATGAGAAAAAAAGTTACTTCAGGAGAAGTAAGTTAAATACCTCAGGTGATTGTTCATCTGTGAGTATATAGACAGGATTAGAAGACTGGGCAGCAGACGGGTACAGAGATGTCAGTGTTGCAGGCATTATGCCAAACTGCCTGATAAAACAAGAGCTTATTCATAGGACAAAGGTCTCAACTAACAGATCAGTATATATCTCCATCCCCACCTATGGTCATGCATTTAGGTAGTGAACAAAAGGATGAGATCATGAACACAACCATTTGAAATACTGTTCAGTCATGGGACAGATGTGCTCAGTCTGCTCAGTTAACAGTCTGAGAGAATCTCAGAGTAGAACATTGCTTCATCAGGCTGAGAGATCATGTGATTTGGTGACCCAGTGAGGATAACCCTCAGACCCTCTTATAGGAAGTGAACCTGAAATAACCCATTTGAAGGAGATCCCTGAGAGATCCAAGACAAACTGGACATATTACACCACTTAGCTTGATGGGAGTCTTTCAGCACAACCTGAGAATCTTCACTGAGGACAGAGAAGTCTGGTCTACCCTGTTCAGCTTGCTATCATCATAATCCACATTAAAACAAGCAACTTAGAAAATGATGAAATGGGTAGAAAAACTACTGTAACTCCTGTTATATTTTAACTGACTATACTCATTTTGTCTGATGACTATAAGGGGAAAGATTATTAATGGTAACACATTTTTAACACCTACTTTTCAATTGGTAACTGAGTATGCCTAGTTGATAGACCCTTTTTAAACCATCAGAACCTCAAGTTAAGTAGCACCATGGCAAAATTGAGCAATATTTTGCTCCCACATAGTAAATTATCACTACATGTATAGAAAGCATCTGCGATTTGTATATTTACAAGCATTTCAAATTCTCAATTATATAATTATTGTTTGTTGTGGGATGACAAACATGGCCATTATGTTGTGATAATGAGCACGCTGAAACCATATTAGTTAAATCAGAGCTATGTCATTTTTTGCTACCTTGCTGACAGATACACAGAGCCAATAAATATAAGGTGTCTTGCAGTCTCACAGAAATGCAAAATTATTTTAGCTGGGCTTGCAAAGATGTGTGTACTGGTGATCTGGGAACATCAAAGACATATTATATAAGAGGTTGGAGATAAAAGTAGAATGGTATGCTACAGGAAAAGCATTTAAACCATTGAAAGGCTCTGTACTTCGTGAAGAAAGAAGAAGTTGTCAATTATTTAACTGTCAAATGATATGAGTGTTATATAGACGATTCCAGCTATGTTAGAAAACATGCGTTCACTACACGTGACGTTGATTTAATGTCTGATAAACACTGCAGCACTGTCATATTTGGAATGACAAGTATAGCTATTGTCTGAGAGAGACTATGTGCTCGAAGGTGTCAGAAGCCTGAGCAGATCAGTTTGTAAGCATCTGCTACCACGACATCACTGCGTGAAACTGTGTGCTGATTTGCTCTGGTAAATGAGATGCAGTGAAGTTCTCTTAGGCTAGCAAGTGCTAGGAATCTGCTTATTCATGCTTTGTATTTGTTTGGGATTAATCCTCAGAGTAAAGAAGGGTTAACCATATAGCAATTCAATGTGCTGTGTTATGAATTATAAAATGGAGAGCCCACTAGCACCATTTAAGAGTTTGCTAAAAGATACACCAGACTCAGAGACTCTATTCTTAAAACAAGTGCCATTTAAGAGTTTGCTAAAAGATAATCCAGACTCAAAGACTGTATTACTAAAATAAGTGTCTAAGGACTTCTTAGAGAGGTCCACACTCACAACACTTCATATATGCATTGGTAATGTATTCCACAACATACTGGCCATAAAATGAAAAAAGGATCTCTGGATTTGTAATCTGGACTGGAGAAGCTTCACAAATAGCCTATTTCTTGTAGACACCTGTTTTGAAACACTAATACCCGCAGTTGCAGCTTGAATATTGTTCTTGACAAACTTGGAGATCAGAAATCAGTTACCACTTAGTAATCTGTCGCCTGCACAGAACAGTGACAGATATTCCAGTCTCTCCCTGTACATATAAAGTCTAACTCCAAATACCTGTCTAGTCAAAGTTTTCTGCACCTATTTTAGTCTCTTCACCTGAGAGGAACTGAATAAATAAAATGACCCACAATATTCTATGATCCATATTACCATATTAAGTAAATTATCATCAACCACCTGTTTCCCATTTTCTGCATGGGTTGGGATGTCATATGCCCACCGTTGCCATCTATCCAGATTCTGTGCCACTTTCCTACCTCCTTCAACAGTCATGCCTGTAGGTCTTGTCTCACATAACCCATATCTTTGCTGGATCTTCTCACTTCATGTTGCCGTCTTCCTATTTTTCTTAAGTTTCCTTCACCAAATAGTTTTCAGGTTTCCTTTACATTAGCCCAAACACCATTGTCTGTTTTCTTTGACCCCCCCACCCCCATGCAACTGGAGGTACTTTGGTTTTTGCTCTGATGTCCTCATTTCCTTGTATGTCCTACAGTGTGCATCCTACCATCCGTCTCAGGCACTTCATCTCCAGTTTTCTTTTACCATGCATAAGTAGTGGTCACACTGCTGTTTTGTACACCTTACTGTTCAACTTTTTTTGTCATTCTTCTTTCATACATTACCCCTGCAGGTTTTCTTCATTCTGAAGTTGCTGGAAGTTCATAGGTTCATATGTGTGTACTAGGATCATGGCCCAGGAGCCTTTACAAGCCTAACCCATAGGATTGCCCTGGCATCGTGCCACCAACCTTAGTTCCCAGTGCCTATGTCGAGTAGAGCTATTGGAGTGATCCCCGGGGTGAATTTTCTATTTCCCATCCACTCGTCAAGATTTCTCTTCAAGAGGGCCAGTGAAGTCCTCTGTTTGACATGTATGGGAAGTCTATTCCATAGCATGGGCAGTCTCTGGGTTATGAACCTCTCCCTCCAGCAAGTTCTGTTGAGTGTGGTAATGAGGTTGAGATCTCTGGTGTGTGTGGTGTGGAGGGATTGGTATTTCTTTAGATGTAGCATTTCTAACAGAGCTGGGTCAGACATGGCTTTGTAAGTCAAGCAGAGATCGCCTCTAAGTAGGCGATATGAGACAGAGAATAGTTGGAGTTTTTTGAATCTGTCCATATAGGACAAGTGTTTAAGGCCTAGGATCCTCTTTGCAAGGTACTTTTGAGGCCTCTCCAGTTGTTGCAGGTGTCTAGTGAGGTACATGCCAAATATGGCATTGTACTCGATGACTGGCCTAATGAGGAAAGAGTAGAGAGAGATGATGACCTCTTTCTTCTTGGATGCAAAACCCTTGGTAATGAGATGTGCCACACAGAAGGACTTTCTGACCACAGTGGCAATGTGGTGGTCGAAGGAGAGGTTGCTGTCAACTTGTGTTCCCAGATCTCTTAAAAGGCCTTCTATGTTCAATGGACTACCATCAATGTGGTAATTCATGGGAACCAGGTTTTTCCCATAGGGGATGACAACACATTTTTTGGCATTGAGGTTAAAGCTATGGTTCTGATATCAGTTGTAGGTGTCAGTGAGGCCTTTCTGTGGGATGTCAACATCACTTGAGGAGTTAATATTAGCTCCCAACTTGCAATCCTCTGTGAACTTTGTCAGCCAGAGTCCCTTCATGTTGGCCTGGACTTCAGAGAAGTAGATAACAAACAGGAGAGGACCCAGGACCAAACCCTGTGGGACTCCACTCGTCACTGGTTGGCAGTCTGACTTGGAGTCAGCTGCTTTCATACAGTGGATTCTATCTGTGATTCAGTTTGCAACTCACCTAGTGATATAGGGGTTGATGCCTAGTTTAGTGAGTTTTTCTATGATTCCTGAGTGGGGAATGGTATCAAAAAACTTGGTCAGATCAAAGTACGCTGTATGAACCACCTTGCCTTCATCCACAGCACTGGTGACTGGTTGAGCAGGCATGATCTACCCTTCACAAAACCAAACTGTGTTGCATCCAGAGTTTAGAGATTCCCTATATCCTTGTTTATTAGGTCCATGGTGATGCATTCCATAGCTTTGCATATCAGACTTGTCAGGCTAATGGGGTGATAGTTCCCAGGGTCTGTAGTCCCTCCTCCTTTGTGGAGAAGGATAACTGTAGCAGTGTGCCATTCAGTAAGGATAAATCCTGAGGTGAGGCTGTGATTGAACAGGGCACACAGCTGAGGTGCCAGTTTTCTCTGTACTTCATGTAGAACACAGCCAGGGATATGGTCAGGTCCCATAGAAGCTGTATTCTTGGCCTTGGACAGTGCTGTTTTAACCTGTGCAGCAGTAATACTGGGTGCCTGGCAATTTACTGTGATTGTGATTGGTCCTTTGTGGAGGAGATAGGGGTAAAGTTGGCACTGAATCTGTCAGCCAGCATATTGGCAATATCTGTTGGCTCAGTATAGGAGGTACCATTGTGCAGTGGCTCAGGCAAATCTGGGTATTGCTGTGGAGATTCTTTACATAACTATATAAGGCCTTGTGGTTGTCTTTACTGTCTGCTGCAATTCTGTTTTCATAGTTAGCTTTACAGGATTTGATAAGGGATCTCAACTTTTTGTTGACGCTGATAAGGGAGTTTTTCCAGTCTTGGGACTTTACCTTATTCCTCATCAGTTTCCTCCTTCTGTTGTAGAGTTTGTTTATGGCAGGGGACCACCAGATTGGCTTCCTGTTTTTGGAGAAGAGTGTCTTGGTTCTATTGGGTATGGTGAGATCCATGCATTTGTGTTAGTACAGTGCATTGCTGTATGATTTGGCTGTAATGCAACTATTCTCCATTTGCAGGGGTGCCGTGAAGTTAGCCACCTCTGTTTTTAGTAGCCCAAAAATTAGCTTTGGAGAAGTTTTTCATTGGTTACCATTGTGGGGCGGGGGTGGGAGGGATGTGGATTTCCAAGGTGATTACTTTGTAAACGGATCTAACCAGGGAGGAGTTGACTATTGGTGTAGATCAACAGTCACCCATGTTAGTAATGACCAGGTCAAGGATGTTGCTAATGGGGGTAAGAACGAGCTGGTCCAGGGCATTGGAATTAATGAATTCCAGGAAACTTTGGGCAAGTGTATTGGTACATGAGTAACTTTCCCAGTTAATGGAGGGGTAGTTGAAGTTACCAAGTATGAGAGTGTAAGGTTGGACCCTAATATTCTCAGGGTGCTTAGAAACATGGAGTGTGAGTCTTGGGACATGGCTGGGGACCTACAGTAGGCTACGACCTGAATTGCTGTTTTACCCAATGTTAGCTGCACCTGAAGTATCTCTGATCATTATGTTGGTCTACCATTGTGGAGGTGTGCGCATCCTTCATGAATATGGAAACACCACCTACCTTGGAGTTTCGGCCCACGTTCTGGGGCCGAAAATTGTGGAATGAATTATAGCGTGGAAGTGCAGGGGTGCTTTCTGCTATTTTGAACCAGGTCTCTATTACAGCACAAATGTTGATGTTCTCTATTTTAAGCAGTGCTTTGAGTGAGTGCATTTTGAGATTTAGACTTCTAGCATTGAGCAGCATAACCCTCAGATTGCATTTGTTTGTAGCTGTTATGGTGGTAATTTGGTCTTTGGAACACCACCTAAAAAAGGCACTATAGAGGTAGAAAGAGCCTTGGGCAGTATCTGGAAGCCCTGGGGTGACAGATGCAGGCCATCTCTGGCAAAACATCAAGGTCTGTCAATCATGTCATCCCAGGCAGACAGATACTGGATCCCCTTAGAATGACACCAGAAACTTAGCCAATTGTTGAAATCTCTCATTTTCTGCTGATACTGTGGTATCATTCTGGGTGATGGTAGGATGGTGCTCAGGGATAGGGTTATACCTTCCTGGGCTACATAATCCTAGAGTTCCTCCATGTCTCTTTTCATGTAGTCCAGCGAGGTACATCTCAGGTCATTTGCACCCACATGTACAATGACAGAGTCATATTTGTACCTGTTATTGAGGGACCTGAGTGTGTGCATTATGTGGTGGATCCTGGCACCTGACAGGCAGCTGACTGTTACTTTCTCCTTATTCATCCTAGTGAGTGGGACATCAGTGTTCCTCACTATCGAGTCACCTAAGACTAGTGTGTTGGGCATGCTGTTTTGCCTTAGGGGCTTTGGTTGAGTGGCACACTGTTAAGCAGAGTTATGTGTCTCAAGATTAGTGTTGTGTTGTGGTGGTTGAGTGTATTTATGCCTTGGAGGTCTCTGCTGTTTGGGTAGATTTTTATTGAGAGCCTCCATGAAGGTGGATGTGTGGTTTGTGTTTTTATGTGAAGGCAGTGCTGGTGTGTGTTCTGGAGGGCTATGTGTTCCATGTGGTGCGGTGCAAGTGTTCACCTACTCCTCTTGACCAGCTATTCCGATCTTGACTGGAGAGTGTGTAGCTTCCAATTTAGATATATAAGTGCATCTCTCGCAAGTCAGAGTGTTGGGAGGTAAGAGGTAAGAGGAGAGGGTTGTCAGTGTACATGAGGCAGTTGCTACATTGCTTCAGGATGCCCATGTTCACCAGGTTAATAGAAGAAAGCACAGGGAACTGACCTTTAGACATGCCTGGAGGGGTGGACATTAATAATAAGTACAGGAGATGTTTCCCTGTAGAATGTTTAGTGCTGGTAGCACTTTTTTGTGCTACAATAATTGCTACAAGAAGTCTGGTAAAGTGCTAGATTAATAAGCTAGTAAATGTGCAGATAAAGAAAGAACTTGCAGATCTAAGGAAAAATTGAAGAGCAGACTTTGGCACTGCTCAAAAGCTTACAAACAGTCCCGAATACAGCAAATCTGTATCTGGACTAGACTAGTTACAAGAAAGGCAGGAAACAAGTGCAAATGCGGATGTTTAAACCAAAAGGTTGAAAGAGAGGGAAAAACTGCCCAAATGGCCAATAAACTACAATTTCTGGTCTAGAAACCACTCTTCTTGTGGTAGATAGGCAACCTGGTGTTTACCACTCCCACTGATAAGCTAGAAGGCTTCCCTCCAACACAGAAAGGCTTGGGAGACTCAGAAGCTTAGAAATAAGTCCTGGATATAGCAAATCTGTATCTGGACTAGACTAGTTACAGGAAAGGTGGGAAAAGTGCAAACACGGGCTTTAAACCAGAAAATTGAAGGAGATAGAAAAACTGCACAAACCGCCAATAAACTACAGTGCTTGGGCCAGAAACCACTCCTCTTGTGATAGATAGCCTACCTACTGCTTACACCTCCCACTGACAAGCTAGAAGGCTTCCCTCCAACACAGAAAGACTCGGGGGGCTCATAAGCTTACAAACAGTCCTGGATACAGCAAATCTGTATCTGGACTAGACTAGCTACAGGAAAGGTGGGAAACAAGTACAGATATGGCCTTTTAAACCAGAAAGTTGAAAGAGCTGGAAAAAACTGCCCAAACAGCCAATAAACTACAATTGCTGGGCCAGAAACCACTCCTCTTGTGGT
This sequence comes from Protopterus annectens, assembly GCF_019279795.1. Lineage (NCBI taxonomy): Eukaryota > Metazoa > Chordata > Ceratodontiformes > Protopteridae > Protopterus > Protopterus annectens. The sequence goes on from NC_056746.1 coordinate 94,177,712, forward strand.
AGATAGGCTACGTGGTGCTTACCACTCCCACTGATAAGCTAGAAGGCTTCCCTCCAACACAGAAAGGCTTGGGGGCCTCAGAAACTTACAAACAGTCCTGGATACAGAAAATCTGTATCTGGACTAGACTAGTTACAAGAAAGGTGGGAAACAAGCGCAAATGCAGGCTTTTAAACCAGAAAGTTGAAAGAAGGAAAAACTGCCCAAACTGTCAATAAACTACAATTTCTGGTCCAGAGTCTACGCTTGTGGTAGATAGGCTACCTAGTGCTTACCACTCCCACTGATAAGCTAGAAGGCTTCCTTCCAACACAGAAAGGCTTGGGAGGCTCAGATGCTGACAAACAGTCCTGGATACAGCAAATGTCTATCTGGACTAGACTAATTTCTGGAAAGGCGGGAAACAAGAGCAAACATGGGCTTTTAAACCAGAAAGTTGAAAGAGATGGAAAAACTGCCAAACGGCCAATAAACTACAATTTCTGGGCCAGAAACCACTCCTCTTATGGTAGATAGGCTACCTAGTGCTTACCACTCCCACTGATATGCTAGAAATCTTCCCTACCAACATAGAAATACTTGGAGGGCTCAGAAGCTTACAAACAGTCCTGGATACAGCAAATCTGTATCTGAACTAGACTAGTTACAGAAAAGGCAGGAAACAAGCTTAGAATTTTTTTCTTTTACAAAAAAGCAGCTAAAACAGCACTAAAAATAATTCAAGTACAGTGCAAGCTAGCACACTTGAGTGTGTAGCAATATTAAAGCAAATACAGTTTAAATAAATGCATTTTATTCAAACTGTATTCGGAACTGAATTCAATTATTGTTTTATTCAACTCTGAACAGTTAAAAAGTTAAAAAATATACTTAGCTGAGAAGCACACTTAGAACAGGAGATTCTAGCAAAGTTTTTTTTTGTAAAGTGGAAAGGGAGGAAGGAGGAACAGAAGATAATTCAAGGTTAAGAACCTAAGTGGGTTGGCCTTCTCAGATGCTCTCTCTGTATTAGGTAGAATGAGCTAATGACATTGGACTGGGAGGAGTGTCCCAGATCAAATTTACAGTAGGGGCAGGCAACTGCAAATCCACCAAGTATAAGAACAAGACACAAATAGGGAGTGGGAGTGGGAGTGGGGAGGAAACTATTACAGCTATTAGCTACACTATTTTAGGCAGAAAATACTACAAAACTGTTTATCACAGCAGAAAAACAGCAGTGAGCCACTAAATGAAAGTTTTAAACAGTTAAAGCAGCAAGGAGACTCTAATGAATGTTTTTAACTGCAAACAAATCAGTTATATGATACACTCCTTGGCAGGAAATCAGAACAAACAAACAGATGTTTAACAAATGGAGAAACATTTCAGTTAATACCTTACACACAGTGAAACTAGCTGCCAGAAACACAGGAAACCAAACAAACAAAACAATCAGGCATGGATAATAACAAGCCTCTATCCAGACTATGCTACCTGACTAGAACAGAGAAACCTCACAAAAATGCACAGAAAAGCACAGATAGGGCACTCACAAACAGAAAATACAACTCTCAGTATGAAAAAGCAGTTTACAGTTAAGTAATTCAGTAAAATGTAATTACAGTAATGAAACACAATATAGCCAATGAAAAATACAGTTAAAACAACATAAAATAATACACAAATGCAGTGAAACAGTTATAATAGTGCAAAATGTAGTAGATTAGCTGTATAGCACAATTATAAGGGTTAAGAAGTGCAATTCAATGAAATAAATGTAAGAAATAACTTATTCTGCTCTTGGAGTCTTACGAAATTTCTGCTTTGTCCCAGTGATGAATCACCACTCCACAGCCTGGCAAAGTACCCCTTCCATCTGTCTTTGATGTCCTCTGTGCTGGTGAGCAGGTTGATACTGGAAGCCCTTATGAAGGGTGTCTGAATATCTTCTTTTTCTTACTTTCTTTGCCTTTCAACCTGCCATCTGTCAAGTCGTTGTCCAGAAGATGGTCGAGTGCTTCTGATCACTTGTTCTTTGCTATTGTGACTGTTCTTTTAGCCTATGTGGTAGCCATCCAGTTATTCCTTCTTACCTTTGTCCATTTTTTTCTACCTCCCACTTTTTCCTAGACTCCATCCTTCTCGATAACTTCCTGGACATCTGCATTCTACCACCAGCCTTCCTTATTTACCTTATTTCCATACCTGGCTCACCACATACCTGTTCTGTAGTCCTCATACATGCTGTTTTGAAGTGCTGTCATTCTTCTTCAACTCCATCTATTTCATCTTCCTGAGGTTCTAGAGCCCTGAGTAATTCCTTGATCTCTTGTGTGTTCTCTCCAGTCAACTTCCATGTCTCCTGCCTACACTCTGTTGACCTCAGACCACAGTTTATGGCTGACTGTGGCCACCAGTGGTTTATATGCTGGGCCTATTGTTTCACTCGGAATGACTTTGCAATCTGTAATTGCATCATAGTGCCCTTTCCTTGCTAGAAGGAGGCCTACCTGAATTACATGTTGTCGTCTCTTATGATCTAGTGAATGTCTGTCTTGGTGAACTATGTGTTGACCACCATCAAGGACTTTACCAAACAGGAGTCTAGAATAGCTTCTCTTTCTTTACTTCTGATACATTACCCGTGTGGTCCTAGGCAATCCTCATATCTTATTCTTTCTGTCCCAGTATAAACATTCAAGTCCCTCATTATCAGCACCAACATATGTTGTCCTGTTTTATCAACTGGGCCCTGCAACTGCTTCCTGAATGCACTCTTTTCCTGTCTATCATAACCTTGTTGTCAGGCATAGAATGAGATTATGAATACTGGTCTGTTTTACAGTGGAGCCTAATTGTCATCAATTTGTCTATAATTCTGGAAAATAAAAACTTGCACTGAAACACGGCTGGATAGTCAACAAAAACAAAGCTCACCAGAATGAAAAGTAAAAAAATATTTATTATAAAATTTAAGTGCTTTCATGAACTAGTCGCTTCATCAGACAACACACTCCATGTTCAAATACAATATGTAGCCATCTATTATTCAAATACACCAATCACAGACAACATCTCATTAGCAATCATTTGTACAGGGTTACATTTAAAGACATAAATAGTAAGCCAAATTCAGTTTTCCTTTCCAGTTCAGTCTACGTTTCTTTAAAATTGGTTTTAATGACAAATAATTATTCAAGCTATTACCATGATGTGATCTAAGCTTCAATATCCATCATAGCTCATGGTCTTCAATCATATTAACTATATCTCCCATATGTTGGTTAACTTCTATTAAGTCTATAACCATAAACTTGAAACAATGCTGTTCCCCTTCTGCTAAAGTGTGTTTGGCTAATGCACTAAAATGCTGTTCCCTGCGAGTGCAGTACAGATGGTCCTTAATTCTTTCTCTAAGTCATCTATTCATCTTCCCAATATAGAATTCTTGGCATGATACACAGCATTGCCAAACAGACTAAATTCTTACTGTTGCAGTTTGCCTGCACATTAAAGGAAAATACTTTGCCAGTTTCAGGATGTTCAAACTTATTACTAGTGTCCACATAGTCACAATAGGCACATTTCAAACATCTTGTGGACATTCTCTCAGCCTCACATTTCTTCGGATAGCAGAGTATTCTTTTAATGAAATTTTATTCTTATAATGGAAGTTAGGACATTCACATACTATATTAGCCAGGTTTTGTCACAACTTAATATATTCCAATTCCTATATATATTATCTTTTAAATCTGATGAATCTGAACTATAAACCAAAGGAACAGATAATTTATTTTCTCTAATTTTAAGGGTATCATGAGGGTCTAGAATCAGAAAAGTAAGGTCTCCCTTTATCTTTTCGCTCAGCATGTATCTTATTTTAGCTTCAATTATTTCTTGCAACATATACCTTCTCTATTTAAATTTCTTCCCTAAGTTCAAAATATCCTTTGAAAAATCACCATCATCGACATCTAACCTAGAGGTATGTAGAAACTGCCCATTAAGTACATTATTAAAACATGTGAAGAATGCATACTAGTTCTATGCAAAATAGAAAATCTATGATATTCTTTCCTAAATAATTTAGTAGAAAGTTGTCCTTCATTTCGTCTACTAATACTCACATCTGGAAAATCAACTGACTCTTTAGAGCTAACGGATGAAAAATATAAAAAAAGGGGAACTCTGCTCAATATATTCAAGGAACTGGGATAAAATATCATGAGAGCCATCTCATAGAATAAAAATATCATCTACAAAACAACTATACATCTTAATATGGTTCATAAACAGATGGAAAAATTACTTCAGTCTCCCACTGTGCCATAACCATGTTGGCATAGCTATTGGAACATGACGTACCCATAGTTACACCAGCACATTGTAAATAGTAACTTTCATTGAATATAAAGACATTATAATCCAACACATACTTCATTAAAAAACCTAAACGTTTTATAAAATCAGGGTGATATGTATTGTATAAAGTAAAAAAAGATTTCATCATGGCAATGCCCTCATCTCGCGGAATAACAGTGAAAAGTGACTTAACATCAACTGTTATACAACTCAACAAAACTATTTGGTGTCAGTTAAAACATATTCATGCTTCTGTTTTTTGAGGGTAGAGGAACTTTGTTCCCAAGAAGAAGGGAGTTCAAAATGTTAGATCTATGCTTCATCACATTAACTTAAAAACATACAAACAAGAAAGTAAATAAATAAGTAAACCAAAAATTGAAGAAATAATTAGGAAACTGCAGTGGTTAATTTTCCAATCATGTAAATTTCTAGGGATTTGAGGAAGGAGAGAGACAGACAAGCGATTTCACATCAAAGACAATCCAGATAAGAAATATAAGTAGTAGTATTGCAGTATCTTCAGACCTGCTGTTCCTGATCTGGCTGTCTAAAACTTAGTACTTTCCAAAAGAAGGGGATATGTGTGCTTCTGATCATTTTGCATGTTTCCAGTATATGCTGGTCATCAAGCAATGAGATCACCCTGATCTCAGCAAATTAGCTGGACTGATCCAAGTACAACAAGGCTAACTCTGCAAACTGCTAACCTATGCAGATTCCAGGGATAACTTTTCTTGCAAGAGAACTCTAATCCTTCATGTCCGATCTCTAGATGTCCAACCTATGACGTTGCACCAACGTAGAGAAAAGGACATGAAGTGATTTGCCTCTTCTCTGAATTGCTATGACCCCATAGGTAGTATATATATATATATATATATATATATATATATATATATATATATATATATATATATATATATATAAACTGAGCTGCATGAGGGAAAAATATCTCAAAATGCTTTACATTGTGTTAGAAAGTTTATTTACAGTGGTGGTCAGATATGGTTGTGGAATATATTGATTGGGAGGTCTTGCTTCCATGAGGTCTTCTTCAGCAAGACAAAATAAACCCTCTCTCTCTATGTATAGGAGCCATTTCACCTACCACAAGCTCAGAATCTGTAAAATATAACCTTACAATGATTTAAATCTGAATATGGTGGTGTGGGATCACAAAGTTGTACGTATAGTCACAGCTAGCATATCTAGAGCTCTCCATACATGTAGCATACGTACATGACACACTGCCTCATTCACTAGCCTATTAACTATTCAAGTATCATCCCATCAGGCCTTATCTTTTCAAATTAGATTACTTCTTTGACATCTCTTTTGAATCCACATGCTACAGTGACACAAATGCCTCAAACAAACTCTTGGAGGGTGTTACATGATCTTAGGGCAATGACAGAAGTATAGAAAAGGGGTCAGTATTAGAAGGTAAAGTTACCTAGTCATGGTCAGAGCTGACAGACTCTATATTGTATTAGAGCAAAGCTGACAGAAGTGGAAGGATCATTCAGAAATGTTAATTCTTGGAGCAGAGATGAGCAAGAAAAAAGAACAGAAAATGTTTTGTTTTTATCCTAACTAGTCCAGAGATAGCGGATCAGCAAATCCATTAGATTAGCTATAAATCTCTGGCATCGTTCTTTTGCATGGTGGGCCCATTTGGTCATTCCTGTCTAAGTTTAGGTTATCTGTCTGTGAAAGTTCTTTGGCAAACAAAGGAGCAGTTCTCTGAAGAACAGCACTCTAGGATTTTATATCTGCCAGTGTCTACATGTTTAGGATGCTTTGCAGAAGAATGTATTGCACTTATTGTCCAGCTGCTAGCACTCAGTAAATTTAAACAAAAATAAAACTGTCATAGATAACTCTATTATAATATCGACATCACATTTTTATTAAATTTATCTTTGATCCAATGTCATTAATTCCAGTTTAATAGTAGCACTTGTAGCCTGCTTCAGGTGGCAACAAGCCTTGTCTCTGGGGACTTCCTGCTCATGGCCATCTCTCAGGCAAAGTAGATTACTTATGTGTATTTATTTATCAAATATTTGTGCAATATGATTTATTGCAGCATTTCCCATCATTAACGAAAGATGGGCAACAGAGGAAGTGATGGAATTAATAATTTCTGTGAAAGTCATTATAGTCACTCGTTCTCAAATGTATGTATTGGTGGAATACAATAATAAAGTCACATTTTGATACATTTCCAAGTCAATCCTTTGAAATGAAGCTCATTTAAGAAACTGGACTCTAGGACTTAAGTAATTTTATCAAATAATCGTACATTTGTATAGCAGTTATGATAACTTGGCCTTCCTAGCCTGTCCATCTCATTGCCAAATTGTAGTCTTGCTCCAAACATAACTTTTGCCTTATGTTTGTGCAATGTATTCTTAAATTCTATCAGTTTTAACATCCCTGCTTTTTATGAAAGGCCATTCTAATTGTATACTAGCTTTTCCTAAAAAATAATTCTTCGTATTTAGCAAGAGCCTTCTCCCTTGTAATCTTCAAACTGTGTCCTTCTGTTCTGTGCATCTCTTTGAAATAGTGTTATACTACATTTACTTTTATTTATTCTTTACTGAAATGTTTCTATCATTTCTTGTTTTCTTTCTTTCTTTAAGATGGAGTATATTAAATACAGAATATTGTCTTGAATGATTTCTAGAGAAGACCAGATACAGTTTTTGCTGCATACGGTTCTATTCTGCTTCTGTCCTACACATACTCCCCGGCAGAAATGAAGTCCTCAGAAGGACATATAGTACACCATATAGGATGCTTTCAGCTGCCTGTATACACCAATACAGACGTGTTTTTCTGTTGCTGCTGTCTTTTTCTTATGCCTGCCAACGATCTCCCTGTTTTCTATCCTGTTTATTCGCATTGTTTGCTTATGTTTAGATCATCTGATACTATATCATGGATCATATGACTCTATTAATCCTAATTTAAGTCTCCCAAATCTGTTAATCCTTCTTTAATCCTGCTGAGGAAGTCACATTTGCATTCAAACCCCACATCTGTAAAGTCAATTATGCTATCAAATAAGTATGCACTGGTTAAAACAATGATTATTAGCAGTGTAAATGCAATACCAAGGAATTAGCAGCTTAGGAAATTCATGCACTTCATCAGCTGAAAGGCTCTTAGACTGAGACTGCCCGGTCTGTCTGCATAAAGCATCTCTCAAATGAAAATGAAATGGGATAATACAGCTCATTGTGTCTGCAATAACAGCAATGAAACATAAATCACTTGCCATATTGCAAAAAAGTTGTTGGCATATTATGGAGTTATGTTTCAACTCTTATATTAAACTGGCTCGCTAATGTTTGTAAGAAGGCACTATTTTAGTGAACAGAAGTATGAACCTGTATGACAATGTGTTAAAAAACAGATTTATTACAGTCTGTGCCAGTCTGAAGCTGTCTGCAGCCATTAACCTCAGAATACCTGCAAGTCTCTTGAGCAAAGATTAAGAAGGTATTTTGAGCTATTCAGTATACATTTTGCATAGCTTAGCAAACTATGCAATAAAACAAAAAACAGGAAAGGCAAGATGTTATTGGTAACTTCGCTTCACGTTTAATTATCATCCATTCAGTAATTAATATAGAGGAGACCTAGCTAAGGAAATGTCATCAGCATGGTGCCAGACCATTGGGCAAAAGTTGTTTATTCTTATTTTTTTCTGCACTCAGACTGCACTATAGTAGTTGGAAGTGATGAGATAAAGTTACAGTGAGTCCTTGCAACTTACTGATGAGTCTGTTGAGAAGAAGTTGTCTTTCTGGGTAATATGAAATGGTACTGAGTTTGGCAGCTGGAAGGCTGCTTCCAAATTACAAGATCTCACTGCAAAGTTAGATAAAGTGACTAAACCTGTATGTACAGTCCCGTGAGATACGATACAGATGAACTAAACACTGTACATCAAGAGGTTTTAAAAAATTGCACAGCCACAGCAGCTTTTGAAGAGACTGCTTTAAGCTGACAAGCCTCTCACATTCAGGAATCCAAGGCACTGGTCCGAGATTATTGCTGTAAAGTCTTAATGATGCTGTCCAGAATGCAGGAGTTGGATAACTGCCAGCATATGAGCTACTTAACATTAACTGGCATGAAAGAGAGCGCTTAAGGAAAGGATATGCTCTTCTTTTTGAAAAATAATCTGCTATACAAACTGAACCTTCTATATCCCCATTAATTGAAAAGGTACACAGAGACCTTAAAACACTACCATCTAGGGATAAAAAGAAGCCTTGCCAGGTGATCATCAAAGTAGTGAACTTTGCAGAGGATGGTGAAGCAGGGCAGGCCCCTTCAGCTGGGGGGCTCAGAGATACGGCTATTTCAAGACTTCCTCACACAGCTTAGAAGAGGCTGATGTATTTAAACCTTTATAGACTTTACTTTTAAACAACATTCCATCAGTCTTGTTACCCAAAGGACTTAAGCATTAAATGAAATGATAAACTTGTGATTTCTCCTCTACAAACGTGACTTACATTCCTATAAGCCAATCTATTGACTGATACTGCTGGTAATTAAAAAAAAAACACTCTGCCTCCTCATAATAAACACAAACCTATTCTGGTAAAATTGTGGCTGTTAATTCTACCTCAGACTTACAAGAAATAAACAGTCTGAGCAATGCAGGTTATATGGACTCTTCCTAGTTAGAGAGCTTGTATCTGCCATAAAAATTCTGTACATAGCGACTCTTTTTCTAGCTATATCTAAGCTAGAGAACGTTTGAGGTACTTTCTAGAGATGCTGAATTGGGAACATAGAGCTTGGGAGTCGTGGAGACTAGAGTTGATATTTCAGAGGCCTCATCAAGTGTACAGTCTCGGTTAAGGACATACAGTAGTATGTGAGCCCATGGAAATAGTCATCATTCACACTGATTAGAATAAAGAAAGCTCTGACGTGATGGATGGGCTACGTGGTAACATGTATAGTTTTCAGCTAAGCTCAAGAGACTCCAGTTACACTTAGAGAGTGTGTGAAGCTGGAACATGCGAATTAGCCATCAGCTGCCATTATGACCTCTGGATGAACCTAGTCATTCCTAGGCCCACTATCTTACCATTACCTTACTAGATTACCATCTTCATTTGTTAATTGCTTTATGTTGTTAATTTTCTGTCTCTAAATGTTAGGGATTTAAATACCACTACTAAAATAAATATGGTTAAAGCATTTCTAGGTAGATATCAAGCTGAGAATGTAATCATTCCAGAAGTGAAAGTTGCAACTAGATTCACACAACCTGTAGGAACTGGGAGGAAAAATATAATCAATTGTTTGCCCAGTATGGCTAAGTGTGGTGCCATGATCTGAATTAGCCCTAAATTAAGCTGGCCGCTTAAGAATAAGATAAACAGTGGGTAAAGAGTTTGGCTATTGCTAAAATTGAGGACACTTAGGGTATGTTATTTTAGGAAAATATTTATGTCCTTAACTAAGAACTTCCATTTTTTAGTAAAGTCATGCTAGGATTACATGATATTTGATGGAGATTCACATGCAGTTATGGGGGTGTTATTTTAATATAGTTCTTCCTTTGATGTAGACTGAAGTAACCCAAAGGCTGAGATTCCTTGACGGCCAATAGGATTCTATAACAGAGCATTGGTGATATTGGAGTTTACTGATGTGTGCTGGATTTTACACCCAGAGGGCCCAAGTATACATTCACTGCTCCAAAGTGCATGACAACCGACTGGGCTTTTGCATTAATTCTGGCCCATGTGCAGAGCTCCTGAATCTGTTTCTGTAATTCATTGGCCCTTCCCACATAATAAAGCAAGATGTCTTGAGGTAGGTTTTAATATGATAGTGTGCTTCATCCCAAGTGAAGAGCTAACCCATTAATCTTTCTGGACTGGAAGGCTTTGGCCACACTTAAACAAGGAATTTGATTGTTAATAGGACTAAATCTGCCAATCACTGTGGCACCAAAACTTTAATGGGAATCTACCAACTTAGCTTTTATCACCAAATGTGAGGTCGCTAAATATATTTTGAAAATAGGGAAGCAGAAATTTTCATGAAAAAGAGGGGAGATGGATAGATTGTGGAATCACTGTCTTAGTACTTATTTTAGGAATAAAGATTTGAATCTTTAGCATCTAGACTAGAACTGAGAGTGACCATGAGAGCCCAAGTGTTTTTGGAGGGAGGGTAAGTGGTGACTCACTCCTGGGCCCCTGGGAGCAACAGTGGCAGGGTATTAGGACATAGGTTAAAGCAAATAAGAGTTTTGCAGGTAAATACCAGTCCTATGGACCATAGTAGTCCAATTATCACTAACCCAATTAAAAATATATATATTTTCCACTTTTTATGAAGTTCTGTGTAGAGATAAGAATTAAGTCTGATGAGGGATGGGAAATTAAGGTATCTGATTTGGTTATCAGGTCAACTTACTAAAGCTTGGGAAGATACAAGTGTTACACTACCTCAACACAATGCAGGAAGTGGAATGAGAAGTAAAATCCTCACTGAAATGGAACTTCTTATCAGAGATAGGATTAATGTTGAAATTTATTGTTTTCTGATAGAAACTTTACTTTTAGGCATGATAGACTACTTTAAACACATTCAGCAAGAAAAGAAGATGTGTGCTTTTCTCAAGTTCTACATATTAGTTTTGCACAAACCAGGAAAAGATGCCCAGCTTGTTGTGAATTAAAACTCTGTTTCCTTTATCAGATTGGATGTTACACCTTATACCTATTGTTAGATTAGGAACTTCCATTTTAAAGTAGTTATTAGGCATTATGCAGACTAAAGGGTAAAATAGGCGTAAACATGTAGTGTCTGAATTGTGTTTCATTTATGCATACATTTTAGAAAAGACAGTTAAGCAGAAGGGAAGAATAACCTTGCTGGTCAAGCATGAGAGATAACAGTTCCCAAGGGAAGGCTACAGAGTGTTCTTTTTCTATTCCTTCTCAAGGGAAAAATACAATCTTGCCAGCTACAGAACATAGCAATTGAATGTTAGATAAAAAGGCACATGTGATACCAGGCTTGAAAACCAAGGCTAAGGAGGTATGTAAAGCATTACAGGGTTTTGGCATTATTAAAATATACTGCAGATACAGTTAGGTAAGTCAGTTAGTTAATTTGGCCTGACATACAGAAAAGAGTAAATATACAGCATTTTAAACAATACTAACACCCAAGCCTGAGAACAGAAGACAGGTCAAATAAAGACCGTTTCAGTTTATATTCAGGACAATCAGAATATATGTGCAGAAACTTTCGATATATTTAGCAACACTGTTATTACTACCCAGCATCCCAACATTTCTACAGACTGTTATTGTTTATCAGCACTGTTAATGAAGACAGTATTCAGATATTGTGACTATCTAATAAAGCCTTATTAAATGAACTACAGTGTTTGGAGAATTCATTCTGAAAAGTACACAAGACTTGCCCATAAAGGAGAGACTGGCACCTGTTCAGCATGGGTTGGGTAATTAACAGATAAAGACTTTCATTACAGTCTCATTTCAGTTGTTTCCAGTTAATTCCAGTATAGTACAGTCTCATCAATTCTTTCAATGCTGAACCACTATGAATGGGATAAAACAGTTAAAGTAACTCCCAAAATCCCATAGCAACCTTGCATCAGCAGTCAGACTATGTGTGTTCTACAGAGAAATTGACAGAAGAGCAGTGTTTTGCTCAACTGCAGAGCAATCTACAGAAAAAGTGTTTTCTTCAGAGGAACCTTATCAACAGTCACACTACAAGTACCAATGTTCATTCAATATTTCTTCAAACTTTTACAGACACAGCTGTAGTGAGTAACCCTTTCAAGTACAGTTTTTAGTACAGCAGCCAGCTTACCTTCAAGGTTTCATTAACAGTCTGCAGTCACACATTTTCCAGTCTGTTAGTAACTACAGCAAATGTTTAATTGCAGACTTTTCAGCAGCAGCCAGTGTTTTTCCATACCTGAAGACTGTAAACTCTATACAGAATAAGCCAGAAATGACATCACTACAGTTTCTCCTTACAGAGCAGACCTTTCAGTAAGACATCACTAATAAACTTTATATAGAAAATAGCCAGAACAGACAACTTCTACATGCAGTAATTGCAGCTGTTAGACAAACTGCATAACACCAGTGTATACTTCAGAAAAAGCCTCAAAGAACTTCAACAGACCAGCACTAAATCAGCAAAACTTCAGCAGTGTTTATTCAGAACATAAAAGATGTTAGCCAGTTACAAACTTTCAAGTTTCAAGTGTGACGTCACACAGCCAAGAAGCAAGAAAAAGATAAAAGCTGCAGACGACAAAACACATTCTTCCAGAATCATAAAGTTATGTAGGACTTTATATGCATTTTTTAGTTAATAGTTCAAAAAAGTTTAAATTCATCAGTAAAAGTCATTTGCATACCTGTTGTATAAACATGTCAAATAATACTTCTACAGTTAGGACATCAGTAAATGTTTGGTTTAAAGTTTAAAAAACTGGGTAAAGCAGTCTAAGAAACTGTGTTCCAGAAATGTTCTTTTAAAGTTAAAGCTTATTAGTTCAGGAATGTTAAATATTTCTAAACACAAAAGGGTTAAATCACAGAAACAAGCTACAGCAAAACATTCACATAATGTGCCAGCTTCTATCAATATGGTTGCAGACTTAAATAACAAATTCTTGTGTAAATGCTTCAGAACATACAATTCAACACACAGCGTTACGTTCTAGTACAGTTTCAAATACAACTGTTCATAATGTAATACATTTATGTTTGCATGTAATTCCAGGTCCAAAGTTACATACCAATATGATAAATACAGACAAAAACATCAGTGTACAAGCCAGTGCAAATATTGCACTGAGGGGGGAATAATACACAGATTTTATTGCAAGCTACTGTTTCAGAGCAAAGTAAAGAAATAACACATTCCATAGCCAGAGTCAGTGTTGTTGCTAGTTCTATAACAAAGGGTTTTCAGCTCATCTATAAAGGGTGTGGCAGTCCAGTACCAAACCAAAGCATTTATCTGTCATTGTTTAAGGTTAAAAAATGACAATATTTCATTGTTTACAGAAAAAAATGTGGAATATTGTACTGATTAATACAGACAAGTCAACTTCAGTTACACATAGATCATTATTAGAGGACACAAATGCAGTTTTGTCAGAATTTAAAGGGTCAAAAATTACAGCAGCTAACAGTTCAAAGTGTAACAACTCCGTACTAGGTATAGACATGTCATTAGAGTTATATGCTGTTTTAGACTTAGTAATAAGATTTTTGCAAATTTACAGAATTTCAAAAATTGGTTATGACAGGAACATGCAGATTTATGGTTTAAAGATAGAATAAATTCCAGTTCAGCTGACATAGCTAAAGTGCTCAGAAAGACATATTGGGTGTGGCCAGTTAGAAAAAGGGTAACCATAGGCATCTATGTTGTGTAGGGTATATCAGAAATGACAGTCAAGTTAATTTGCAGAATAAAGGGTTTACAGTTACAGTTTTGACAAATTAATTTTGTGTGTTATTGTTTTGTTTAGTAGTTAAGAGCTTTGCATTAAAGTGTTGCAATACATAAACAATATCTTAATACAGATAGAGACAAAAAAAATTCACAAATATTAAATAATGTTTTGTTAGTTTACAGAAGGTAAAAGTCAATGCTACATTGTAAAAGTGGCAATACAGTCAAGAGTTCAAATCCTATGCATGAAAACAGTACATCATAAATATTGTGTCAATAAAGCCACAGGTTCAACTCTTTATGTTATGAAGAATAAACAAGTAAACGCCCAAAATCAGATCAGTTTAAATCTGGGTAATAAATGTATTTATGTATTCTGTTTAAGACTGTATATATTTCATACAGAAATTACAGTTTATCAAGCACACTAGATCAGTTTACAGCCATCTTAAACTAAATTAAGGACAGTACTGTATGTCATAAGGCAGTATGTGAAAGATCAGTTTAATGCATTTATAGTTTTTTACTATTTATCCAGGAAAATTGTAGAGAGTAATGATAAATTCTTGCATTCAGTAGTACTGAAAAGTTAAATGACATCAGCTAAAGAAATGGCTATGGTGAGACAGTAGGTGGAGTTTCACTCACAGAACAGTATGTTAAAATCTGTTAAAATATGTGTCATGAGAGCAAATGTAAAAAGTTCAACAGTTAAGATGTATTTGATAGAGGTCAAAAATGCACAGTGTTAAATAACTACTTTAGTTTCCTTTAAGGTTATCGTTTTGTTTACAGACTTGCAAGAGTTTATAAGCAGCAAATGTTTATTTCATTAAGAAAAATGTAAATAAAGTCAGGTCAACAAACAGTGCTATCAGTTTATAGTTGTTAAAGATGCAAATGTTTATTTTATGCAGCAAAAAGGTTAAATAAAGCCAGGGCAACAGGTGATACTATCAGTTTATAAGTGTTAAAAATGCAAATGTTATTTTAAGGACATCATACTAAATACAATCAAGAACTTTAGCCACTCAGTCTTGCACAAGAGATGAAAAGAAGAGGTTTAAAATGCCTAACTATAAAAAGGATACTTCGACATTAAAGCAGGCCTTCCTTTACCTCATCAGTGACTGGGACAATGCAGAGTAACATTTGGCAAGAGCTGTGGTGCAGAAGTTGACTGTCTGTGTGTTTCAGTTATTTCTTCAATGTTTGTTTAACATTAAAATGTGTGAGTTAAAGTATGTGTGCATGTTTTCAATTATATAAATGTACTAGTTTCAGTTTATGTTTTTATCTATGTTCAGGAAATACTGACAAAAATATATTAATAGTTTAGTGTCCAGAATATAACAATAACAGATTTCAGTTTATCTGTGTTCAGGTAACACTGTCAAAATGTTCTCATGTTTTCAGACAATTGTACAACAGTACTAGTTTTCAGTTTATCTATGATCAGACAATACTGACAGGAAAACAGATTTCAGTTCATTTTTTATATGTGTTCATTTAACACTGTCAAAATGTTCTCATGTTTTCAGACAACTGTACAACAATACTAGTTTTCAGTCTATGTTCAGACAATACTGACAGGAAAAGGTTCTAATAGTTTAGTTTTCAGAATATAACATTTGACAGTTTTCAGTTATGCTTTTATCTGTGTTTAGGTAACACTGGCAAAAGAAAAACTTTAGTATTAGTTTAGTTAGTTTCTAGAATATGCACAGCTATTTTAAATGTTCAGTATAAATATGTATGAAATTTCAGTCAAGATTCAGAATATGACATTCATACTCAGTTATGCGTTTAGTATAGTACATTTCAGTCAAATTTCAGAATATAAAAATAATATTCAGTTACTTCACATTATTAAATTAGTTTTAAGGGTAAAGTAACAGAATTACATTATTCAGTCATTAGTTAAGGATAAAGTGACATAATTATTTGTAACAGGCTTATTACATCATACATTTCTACTACATCAACCTTCACATTATTCTGTCATTAGTTTTAAGGGTAAAGTAATAGAATTACATTATTCCATCGTTAGTTAATGGTAAAGTGACAGAATTATTTATTACAGGCTTATTCTGATAAGTTATCTAAAGAATAGGTAGTATTAGTTATTCAACATATGCAAGGGATAACAGGACAGGCTTAATTTGTTAATTAATTTACAGATTACAGTGCACTTTATATAATTATTGTACATTAGTCTGAAAATGGAAAGGTATAGACCTTAAATACAGAAAGCATAAGTTTTACTAAAGTATTACAGCTCACAAATATTCATAGAATATTTCATATACAAAGTTAGGAGGCAGACATCTATTACAGCACATAATAAGTTAAAAAGGAAGTAGCATTATTAGCAAATCTAAATGAAAATTTATAGACACAAGCTAATACAATATATGATATTATCCCTTAAAAGTTATTATATATAATATAAAAGATATTAAAGTTATCCCTTTAGTGCTGATTTCAATTAGTCTTCAGAAAATAACCATCATGCTTGATAGGCTTATACAATAAAAAGAAACAGTACAATGTTTAAAGATTTAAATCTATGAGCAACAGAAAAAGGTTTAATTTGCTATAAGAGAGAGACAGCATGGTACACCAAGGCATCAGTTCATAAGGTAAAAAACATAGGCAATAAACAGTGTAATTTTGCAATTACAGCATACAGAGATAGGGAAGACTCTAACTTAAATGAATACTCACAGAGAAAGGTTAAGGATGTGTATGGCATTTTCTAATCAGCTTTAAAAGCCACAGAATTAAAAGACATTTTCAGAATAATGTACAGGTCTTGGATATATCACTCATACATCAGAATTTAGACTTAAAGACTCTAAAGACTATGAATCTAGGTAATATGGAAATTAAATCATAAAGTTAACAGACTTCAAGCCAAGTAGTCAAAATTAAAATTATGTACAATTAAATCATAAAGTTAAGAGATTTCAATCCAAACAGGCCATAAATGCTCAAGTGATGCCTAGTGGTCAAAATTAAAATTGCAAGTTTATTTACCAAGTAAAGAAAATTTATTTTCAGATTATGAGTCAGTTGGCATAAAGCTGTATACACTAGTTAGTAATACAGATGTAAGGTAACTACAAAAGTAAGTCCCTGTAAACTTTTGTCAGGGACCTCAGGGGCAACTGTTAGATTAGGGATTTCCATTTTAAAGTGGTTATTAGGCATTGTGCAGACTAAAAGGTAAAATAGGCCTAGAAATGTAGTGTCAGAATTGTGTTTCATTTATTGCATACGTTTTAGAAAAGGCAGCTAATCAGAAGGGAAGAACAACCTTGCTGGTCAAGCATAAGAGATAACAGTTCCCAAGGGAAGGGTACAGAGTGTTCTTTTTCTGTTCCTTCTCAAGGGAAAAATACAATCTTGCCAGCTACAGAACAAAGCAATGAAATGTTAGCTAAAAAGGCACATGCGATACCAGGCTTGAAAACCAAGGCTAAGGAGGTGTGTAAAGCATTACAGGGTTTTGGTATTATTAAAATATACTGCAGATACAGTTAGGGAAGTCAGTTAGTTAGCTCAGCCTGACATACAGAAAAGATTAAATATCCAGCATTTTAGGCAATACAGACACTCCAGCCTGAGTACAGAAGACAGGTCAAATAAAGACTGTTTCAGTTTATATTATTCAGGACAATCAGAATATACATTCAGAAACATTGGATATATTTAGCAGTGCTGTTATTACTACCCAGCATCCCAGCATTTCTACAGACTGTTATTGTTTATCAGCACTGTTAATGAAGACAGTATTCAGATATTGTGAACATCTAATAAAGCCTTATTAAATGAACTATCATGTTTGGAAAATTAATTCTGAAAAGTACACAAGACTTTGCCCATAAAGCGAGACTGGTACCTGTTCAACATGAGTTTGGGTAATTGACAGATAAAGACTTTCATTCCAGTCTCATTTCAGTTGTTTTGAGTTAATTCCGGTATAGTACAGTCTCATCAATTCTTTCACCTATATTCTGTCAAAGTGACTATAGTCCCTGGTCCCTGAGATCATAGGGTCAGGTCTGGAGGGGGTTGACCATGAGAGATCTTGGGAAGATCACCTCAAGGCCTACACCATGATGATACAATAATATAAGAGAGCTCATGCCCACTGATGACATTTCTTGTCACTTTTGTGAGAGCTTTAGTTTCCATCAGCTGGATCTAGCTCTGCAATGCTTTTAAAGAATTTGATTTTCCAGAGGAATATTTAATGGCAGTCTGGCCGTTATGTGCTACCCCTCTGGTTTTCAGTAGGTTCCCGCCCACCTTCCCTGTTTTTGTCTTGGTGTTGATCTGGGTGGCTTTGAAACTGCCCACCCCTCTTGTAAATTTGCACTTGGATACTCCTCCTGGGCCCATCTCATTTGCTCACTCAAAAAAAAAAAATTTTATCTGCTTTTACTGTATTTGTGTTTCTTCCTACTTTATTTTGCTTTTGCGTCATCTTAAAAGTACTCAATTGTATTTATTACTGCTTGGTGTAACTCACTCTAAGCCTTTTAGTTTAAGCACTTGGGCTTCAGACCAGTTGTTTTACATTAAGAAGGTTTGTGGTCTGCACTGTAGTGGCAGGACAGGTAGCTTACATCCTTCTAAGTTGGGAACTGCTGATTGAGGGCTCAGTGCTTGTTATTCTAAAAGTGTATTAATTCTGGTTTAAGCACTTGGGCTTCAGGCCAGTTATTTTACATTAAGAGGGTTCGTGGTCTGCACTCTTGTGGGAGGAGAGGCTGGACTCTGCCCTTCTGAGCTGGGAATTTCTGGTTAAAGGCTTATAGTGCCTACATATTTGAACTGCTTCTTACTGAAATTGGTACACCTTGTTTGCTGTAGCATAGACTAGATCCAGGCCTGCTGAATCTAGCTTTGTTTGTATAACGTGAGCACTAATCCAGGCATTCTTTAAAGTACTCAATTGTATTTATTACTGCTTGGTAGTAACTTGATTAAAGTGTAGCTATCATTCTAAGTCTTTTGGATTAAGCACTTGGGCTCAGACCAGTTGTTTTACATTAGAAAGGTTTGTGGCCTGCACTGTGGTGGCAGGACAGGTAGCTTACACCCTTCTAAGTTGGGAACTGCTGATTGAGGGCTCAGTGTCTGTTATTCTAAAAGTGTATTAGTTCTGGTTTAAGCACTTGGGCTTCAGGCCAGTTATTTTACATTAAGAAGGTTCGTGGTCTGCACTCTTGTGGGAGGAGAGGCTGGACTCTGCCCTTCTGAGCTGGGAATTTCTGGTTAAAGGCTTATAGTGCCTGCATATTTGAACTGTTTCTTACTGAAATTGGTACACCTTGTTTGCTGTAGCATAGACTAGACCCAGGCCTGCTGAATCTAGCTTTGTTTGTATGCTTGTTTGCTTATTTCCCTGAAACACTAATTCCACCTAAAACGCGGCTTTTCAGCACTTCTGTGGATCCCTAGTGATATCTGCATTGCTTACTGTACTTATTTCCTTGTTTCACTTGAAAGAAAGTTACTGTTCGTCATTTTTGCATTTAAGTTACCTGTAACACATTGCATTTAAGTTACCTGGCACTTGCTCACTAAAGCAATTATATAAATCAGCACTAAAAAATTAAAAGCACTACACCCTCACAAACTCCCCTTGAGTACCTTGTTCCCCATTGGCCCTTTTTTTCAATTATAAAGGAATTCCCAATACTATTCTAGCATGTCCAAAGGTCAGTTGTCAATCTCCTCTCCGGTTCAACTGGTAAATCTGGGAATCCTGAGGCAATGTTACAACTGCTTCATGTACACAGACAACCCTCTCCTCCTCCCAACAAATTCCAACACATGTGAGAGATGCAACCATATAGCCAAACTGGAGGCTAAGCTCTCTCAACTCAGTACTGGCGTAACCAGTCAGGAGGAGAAGGAAACCACACTCACTACAATTCCAGTCTCACATAGACCTACCACGACAGCGAACCAAACACATAAACACAAAAAAACATACTCGGACGCTCTAAATAAAAATCTGCCTAAGCAGCAGAGACCTCCAAAGCAGACACCCAAGAAACCGCTACCCCAAAACAAAACACGTGCAACACATAGCTCACAAAGCCAGTGTGCCGAACAGTCACAGACCTTAAGGCTAAACAACACACCTGATACACTTGTAATAGGTGACTCTATCGTCAGGCATACTGACGTCCCGCTCACCAGGCTGAACAAGGAGAAGGTCACGGTGAGCTGCCTGTTGGGCGCTAGGATCCGCCACATAAAAGCACTCAGGTCACTCCAAGGCAAGTACAAGTATGACTCCGTCATTGTCCATGCTGGTGTGAATGACCTGAGACGTACCTCCCTGGACTACATGAAAAGAGACATAGAGGAGCTCTCTGAGCATGTAGCCCAGGCCGGTATGACCCTGACCTTGAGTAGCATCTTACCCTCACCAAGAATGATGCCACAATATGAAGACAAGATGATTAATTTCAACAATTGGCTTAAGTATTGGTGTCATTCAAAGGGGATCCAATGCCTGTCAGCCTGGGATGACATGCTCGACAAGCCATGATGCTTCGCTAGGGACGGCTTGCACCTGTCACCCTGGGCTTTCAGATATTGGCAAAGGCTCTTGCTACCCCCATAGTGCCTTTTTTAGGCAAGGCTCAAAAGACAAACCCACCTCCATAGGTATCACAAGGGATAAGAAACTAAGAGTAATGCTACTCAACGCCAGAAGTCTAAACCTCAAGATGCATGCACTCGAAACTCTTCTTAGCATGGAGAACATCGATATCTGTGCAGTAACAGAAACCTGGTTCAAGGCTCCCGAGAGCACCCCAGCACTACCAGGTTATACCTCATACCATGCTTTTCGGCCCCAAAACTTGGACCGAACCAGAAAAGGAGGGGGAGTATCAATATTCGTCAAAGATACCCACACCTCCAGGTTGGTGGCACAGCATGAAGCATCAGAGACTATCCATGTGCAACTAACAGTGGGTAAAACTGTCTTCCAGTTTATAGCCTGCTACAGACCACCCTCCCAAACCCAGGAACCCCACTCGGCCTTCCTGAGAACACTGGAAAATATGAAGGTCTCTCCAAACACCATTATATTGGGAGACTTCAACTACCCAAACATAGACTGGGAGCATTACTCTAGCTCCAACACCCTAGCTCAAAGGTTCCTTGAATTTATAAACTCAAATGCTATGGAACAACTTGTTACCACTCCCACAAGAGGGGAAAACATACTGGACCTGATCATCACCAACATGGGGACTCTATGCTCCAGACCATAAGTGTATCCCTCACTGGTAAGATCAGACCATAAACTAATCTCACTGGATAGTCACATCCCGACCCCACCCCCTGCCCAGAAAACCACAGTGAAAAACTTCTCTAAAGCAAATTTCACACTCCTCAAAACCGAGGTGGAATCCTTCAAAGCCCCTGGGCCTGTGGAAAATATGGCCCAGACCGCAGAATCCTTTATAGACGCATTCTATGAACACCTTCAGGAATGCATGGATCATGCAATCCCAAATAAAACCAAGACCCAATCCTCCAAAGGCAGACGTCCTGTCTGGTGGACCCCAGCCATAAACAAACTATACAATAGAAGGAGGAAGCTACTACATGATAGAGCAAAATCCCAAAAAGGGAAGGCATCTCTGATCAGTGTTAGCAAAAAACTACGGGCACTCATAAAATCATCTAAGGCCAGCTTCGAGAGAAAAATTGCACAGGACACTAAGGATAATCACAAGGCTTTCTTTAGTTATGTTAGGAACCTGGGTGGGACTTCCCAGATATGCTTAGAATTAGTCCAAAATGACAAAAAATACACCGAACCCACAGACATTGTCAACATCCTAGCTGACAGGTTCAGCGCAAACTTCTCCCCCCCTCCCCACCAAAAGGGCAAATATCTATCCCAGCAGAGTGCTGCCCCCCTGACATCTCAGATGCTCAGGTAAGAGCCGCCCTCTCCAAAGCAAAAAACACAGCATCAATGGGACCAGATGATGTCCCGGGCTGTGTCCTACATGGACTCCAAGAAGAGCTAAACCCAAACATAAAACTACTGTTCAATCTCAGCCTTACCACAGGATATGTACCCAAAGAGTGGCGTACAGCAACAGTGGTCCCTCTCCACAAAGGTGGTGCCTCAACGGATCCTGGAAACTATCGCCCCATAAGCCTGACTAGCTTGGTCTGCAAAGCTATGGAAAGGATCATCATGGACCTCATAAATAAAGATATTGGGGACCTACAGACACTGGATCCTACCCAATTCGGCTTTGTTAAGGGCAGATCCTGCCGCTTAAACCTGGTCGATTTCTTTGAAACAGTCACCAAGGCCATTGACGAGGGGAAGGTGGTCCACACAGCCTATCTGGACCTCGCAAAAGCCTTAGATACAATACCCCACTCAAGCATTATAGATAAGCTCACCAGCTTAAATATAAACCCCTATGTCACTAGATGGGTTGCAAACTGGCTCAAGGACAGAACCCACATGGTTAGAATTGCTGGAGCCATGTCAGACTCCAAACCAATTACAAGTGGCATCCCACAAGGCTCAGTCCTGGGACCTCTCTTGTTCGGTATATATTTCTCGGAGGTACAGGCCAACACGGAAGGACTGTGGCTGACCAAGTTCTCAGATGACTGCAAACTGGGTGCCATAATCGACTCTCCAGCCGACATAAGCATCCTCCAAAAGGGCCTCATAGAAATGGACAACTGATGCCAGAGCCATGGCCTCAAGCTAAACGCCAAAAAGTGTATAGTCATCCCCTTTGGCAAAAACAAAGTGCCCACAAATTACCACATAGGTGGTAATCCATTAAATCGAAGAAGTAATTAGGGACCTGGGGACCCAAGTTAATAGCAATCTCTCATTTGACAACCACGTGGCCAAAGTGGTTAGAAAAACATTTTATATAGCCCACCTAATCATGAAGGGATTCACATCTAGATCAGGGGAGGTCATCGTGCCTCTTTACTCATCACTCATCAGGCCCATAATTGAGTACAATGCCCCTTTTGGGATGTACCTTACCAGACACCTGCAGCAACTGGAAAGACCCCCAAAAGTACCTCACCGAGAGGATCAAAGGGCTCAAACAGATGCCATATGCTGCCCGGTTAAAGAAACTCCAGCTCTACTCAGTGGCATACCGCCTGCTCAGAGGCGATCTGTGCCTGACATATAAAGCCATGTCCAATCCAGAATTAATGGACATGCTGCACCTCAGAAAATCCAAATCCCATCAAGCTACGCGCTTGAGAGACTTGAACCTCAGCAATGAAATAAATAGGACATGCTGGAGGGACAGATTCATAACCCAGAGGCTCCCTTCACTCTGGAATAAAATCCCAGTCCAGGTTAGGCAGAGTCCCTCATTGACTCTCTTCAAGAGGAATCTTGATGTGTGGATGGGGGATCGTAGGTTTACCCTGGGTATCACTTCTGTGTCACTGTTAGACAGAGGCACAGTATACTAACCTCGAAAAAGAGCATAGAAAAATTAATTTAAAATGGGTGGCAAAAGCCAAACACACTCTGGCTAGGCTTATAAATGCCCTAGGGTAGATAGCCTAGTATGAACCTATGAACCTATGAACCTATGAAGAAGCAAAGTTCCTTACAAACACTTATTTGTCTCATGCAGTTAAATTAAAGAAGGGTATAAAAAGGTAATCCATTGTCCCCACCTTGATATTTAGCCAGTGAACCACTGGACAATGTCATTACCTTGTATGTACTGGGTAGAAGATGGTGATGTCTTGACATGGAAACTAAGGTGTCACTTTCTGCTGATGACTGTGCTGTTATAAGTAACAATCCTTCTGTGGCTGTTTTAAGACTTTGTTATAGAAGGGCTTTCCAAAGGGCATGGAATGAAACTTAACAAGTACAACATGAAAGTGTTTCCAGTTTACCTTCATAATGCCGATCTCACTATGGTCGACCCCGCTTCCACGAATACCGAAGTGCAAACGTTCTGAACGTCGAATTCCACATATCCGAACTGCAAAATCTCGCCCCCTTTTTGACCCATGGTAGCACTGGTTTGGAGGTGTGGCATGGCTGGAAATGTCGAAATTCAACATTTATTCGACATTTTAAAAGTTTTGTGGTTCTGGTTTCATGGAAATGGTTCGATGATGTGGCCAGTCAATCATATGTGATTGACGATATAAAGGTAAACCAGTGTTTCTATCTAATCAGCCAATATGTAGACTCTGTGTAGACATCATTAATATAGATTTTCATAGATTTTTTATTTCTCCGAAACACTTTGGGGTTGTTTAGCACAACGAATCACTGAAAAATTCTAGACCTGAACTGTAAACCTATTTTGAATATGTTTTCCATTGATGCAATGCAGCACCTTGACTAGTGTAGGGAAATGGGGAGTAGCTGCCCAGGGGGTAATCTGTTAGTGGGTATGATTGGTATATCAGAATAGTTGCCAATAGGGCATGAGTGCAGTATTGTCATTCATTTAAAGAGCCATGGTGAATATCACAGCTATTTGATCCTCAGTTTATGTTGAGGGGGAACAGACTGGAAACTGGCCAGGATAACAGTTGACCAAGGTGCATCTCTGGTGTTACGTCTGACATACACTCCCCTTGTCTCTACTACGAAGAGCTGAGCAGAGCAGAGTAGCTTGCAGTAAAGACAGCGTTTTATGTGTAAAGCACAGACTAATTCCAGATGGAGTTTATGGTACAGGAAAATTAGCATGATAGTGAATCATTTTTTGGGGGAGGGGACCAAATAGAGGTTATGTTGTCATGTACAAATAACCACATGTTATACTTGATGACCTGGCATCTCCAGTTTTGGTAAATATGTGGTAGCCATTTTTGTTACATCAGAGCTTTCAGGTACAAAGTGATCCACCTTAACTTTTGACTCTTTGGGAGGTGTAGTTTCTTAAAAGAGGTATTCCATGGGGATTGGAAGGATACATTTGAGCATTGCATGAAGAGTTAGTTTGTTGGAACAAAAGTGTGATTACTGTTTTGTTGTTTAGTCAGATCTGACTCTTTTTGATTTCAAGGACTTTAGCACTTCAGGTATGTCTGCAAAGATCTAATTATTTAGGTTCTTGTAAATTGCTATTCATTACTTCGGTAATGTTGTCCATCTACCGTAGCCTCTGCTGCCTCCTCTTCTTTTGTCTTCAGTCTTTTCCAGCATCAGGGTCTCCTTTCTTCACATATCTTCACATTAAGTGGCTAAGTATTTGAGTTTAAGTTTTGCTATCTGGCCTTCCAGTAAACATTTTGGATTATTTCATTAAATTCTGATTGATTTGTTCTTCCTGCAGTTAACGGAATCCTCAAAAGTTTTCTCCAAGACTACAGTTCATAAGCATTGCTTTTCTGGTGCACAACCTTACTTATAGTCCTGGTCTGACTCCCAAATGTCAATACTGGGAAAACCATAGCTTTCACTATACAGAGCTTTGTTAATGATGCTTATTAAAATCTTATCCCAATGTGCCATAGTGTTCCTTCCAAACAATCATCTTTTAATTTTGTGGCTGCAATCACCATTCTCAGAGATCTTTGAATCTTTTAAAATTAGATCTGTCACTGCCCTCCCTTCTTCCCCATCTATTCACAAAGGATTGACAAGGTTAGATGCCATACGTTTGGGGTATTTTTGACATTGAGCCACAAGTTAGTTTTTGCACTTTCTGCCTTTATCCTCATCTACAGGCTGTTCAACTCTCCCTCCCTTTCAGCAATCAGACTGCTATCATCTACATATCACAGGTTGCTCATATTTCTCCTGACAATTTTGATTCTAGCATCTAATAAATCCAACCCAGCACTTTGCATGAGATATTCAGTTTATAAATAGAAAAAAAGATAGTGTGACAATATATCGCCTTATTATACTCATTTTTCTCAATCTTGGACCAGTCAGTTATTCCATATTCAGTTTTAACTGTTGCTTCTTGTTTTGCATACAGTTTCCTTAGGAAACAAACAAGGTGACCTGGTCACCCCATTTCTCTAAGTACTTGCCACAGCGGGTTATGATCTACAGAGCTGCACATCATTACATGTTCATTTAGGAAGTCTTATTTACTATGTATTCATTTTAACTCAGCAAATGTTTAGATACAGCACTGTCCCGCTTGTGTAACCAAGCCTGTGGATAAGAGACTGTGTGATTTGATGACATTATTAGGAAATCAAAGGGATTTAAATTTAAGAAGATGTTATTGAAATGCTAGACTATAGAAGAACCCTATCTTCCTTTAAGCATTTGATCTGCTCCATTGACTTGTCCATAAGACAACATTGGAGTTATTTCCAGTTGAGTGCATGTGTGTGTGTGTGTGTGTGTGTGTGTGTGTGTGTGTGTGTGTGTGTGTGTGTGTGTGTGTGTGTGTGTTTACAATCTCATTTGTACATATGCCGTAACTTAAGTGGACTTCATGTCTTGAATGCACTTTGTGATTGTTTCCTTAGCATTACTCAGTTTGAACAAGTTAAAGATATTCACCTATACATATTGAAGATTGAGGTCAGATCGCCAACTATGTGGAACTTAATTCCAACTGGGCCTGTCACTCTGTACCCTACCTATCAGGAAGAGTTATATTTATACAGTTTAAAGAAATGTGCTTATTATTTTTAAAGAGCAGTCTTACTGGTACTCATAGGGTAGTGGACTTTACGATATAGAGTACAATAAAGGTTTATTGAATCAGAAGACCGTAATGTCAAGGAGAAGTTACTGACTTCTAAATTTTGAGCATTTTCCAAGTTGCAGTTCCTCTACGAGTTTGTGGCAGGCATACTATTAAAGGTGACAGGTGTAACCTTTGCTTGTGACATGAGTACATGCTTTACCACTTCACACATTGTTATTCATTTAACCAGGAAAGGTAGCCATAGGTTTTGGAAGTGACCATGATTATTCAAGCATACATTGCCATGCTCCGAAAAAAAAAAAAAAATCTCACTGAACTTATTCTTTTTGGCACTTTCAGTATAAAACAATACAAGTTTTCTTGGTTGCACACTAAATAAGAACGCACAAATTCATGAACTGCTATGGATGTATTCAGTGTTAAAAATGTAAGTGAGAGGCTAAGATAGGTTGGATTCCAAAAGCCCAGTGTAGTAAGAGCAGAATCCCCACTGTAATGCTATCTTACAGTGAGAAAAACTGATATATGTGATTTTCGATCAGCTACACCAGCTTTTCTTCAGTCTGACAAGTTGATTTATTAGTGGGTTGAATGCTAGATATATGCATATCTCCACCCAAAATCCCTGGGATTTAAAATCATTGTGGTAAGAGACCTTGCAAGATGCGCTGGCACAAATAGTGTGTATAATTCAAAGACACACTCATCGTGAGTGGGGAAGGCCAGGAAATCACACTAGCAGCATAGTGTGTCAGTGGCAGGATACTGATGTGGTAATGAGTATTAAAACCGAGTGTCTCCACGAATTCAGAAGAGAGTTAGCAATATACAAGTACAGCTCAGAAATGCATACATACCGCAATAAGAGGCACATTAAATCCTGGAGTTACAGGAGGCAAATGATGAAATGATGTATGGGGTGGCCTTAGGATTAACAAACCAGTATATGGAACAGGCAGAACTTGTCTTTGGTAGTTGTGGTGTTAAGCATAATTGTCCTAGATGGTGCTGTGTCATCTGTCTGCATATAACATTTAATGACTCCCACAACACTGAAATTGTGGACAGACTCCCCATGCAGGGATTGGTTGAGATATATATCACTCTCATTTGGCAGCCTATGGAATGAGTGGAGCACCTATGCCTGAAGATACCAAAGTACATGTGGCTTTGTGAATACTAGCTACAAGGATCTTTCAGCCACCAATAGGAGACGTTGGGTATATCCCAGATATCCAGGATATTGCACCATGTTCTTGATACCATGCTACAGAATAGAGAGCCACAGCTTGCAGGCTTTTTATGGCACAGCCCATTTCCCTGCGGTAGTGGATGCCACGGACTGCACCCACATTGCAACAACAGCCTTTCTTGTGGAACAGGGAAGAAGATGTATTAAGCACAAGAGTTTCTACTCCATCACCTGCCAGGTGATCTATAAAGAACAGGGTAAATGTGCTACATGTTTGTAGGCCATCCAGGCAATACCCAGGACTTCCATGTATGACACACATACAGCTTCTTATATCAGTGGTTTGTGTGTGATGATTTTTCCCAGGGGCATTTTATTGATGATGCCAGATATACTCTGGAACCATGGCTAATGATACTTATCAGAAATCCCTAGACCATGGTGGAAATTGGCTACATCTGTGCCCTGTCACAAACCTGGGTCAATGTTGAATGCATGTTTTGACTGCTGAAGGCCTAATTGTGCTCTGTGGATGCCTCTAGGTTTAAATTGCAGTGTGACCCTAGCATGTGTGATAAGATATTTTTAGTTTCTGCTGCTTTACATAGCATAATGTTATGCAAACTATTGCAACAATGCATCTGCACAGACACATACGCAGACAAAGATAAATGCACACCCACAAACACGTGCATTCACATGCGCACATGCACATGCGTGCGTGCGCATGCACACACACACACACACACACACACACACACACACACACACACACACACACACACACACACACACACACACACACACACACACACACATCACTGCTCTTCTGCTGGCACATCCTAGCAGAGGATCAGTTGTATAACACATGTATGCAGTTCGTGCCAGTACACTGATATATGCATTTACTACCTTAGCATTGTGAAGCCATTTGATCTTATAATTAATATATACAATATGCCTGCCTCAGGCATATGTTTATTTCTCTCTCGCTACCATATTGACATTTATAATTATTTTTTCTTTGCTGTATTATTTCTCTCTATTTATGTTTGCATCTTGTACAGCAGTAGCTGCTGCAGCTCTACCAGTGGTGGCCATAGTCTTCAGCCCCTCCCCCAGCAGGCCACGCCATTAGCCATGTATAACCAACTTGGATCCTGGACTGTATTCCCATTGGGTATACAAGGTTAGCCTGGAGGCTACCTCTGCCACCTCTGGTGGTGCTTCACTAAATGGTAACAACATTGTTCCATACGGTGGTAGATGGCAGTACCATATTCCATTTGGAGGTAGATGGTAGTACCATATTCCATTCAGTGTTAGATGGCAGTACCATATTCAATTCAGTGGTAGATGGTAATACCATATTCCATTCGGTGGTAGATGGTAGTACCATATTCCATTTGGTGGTAGATGGCAGTACCATATTCCATTTGGTGATAAATGGTAGTACCATATTCCATTTGGTGGTAGATGGTAGTACCATATTCCATTTGGTGGTAGAAGGCAGTACCATTGTTCCATATGGTAGTAGATGATAGTACCATATTCCATTCAGTGGTAGATGGTAGTATCATTGTTCCATTCGGTGGTAGATGGTAGTACCATATTCCATTTGGTAGTAGACGATAGTACCATTGTTCCATTTGGTGGTAGATGGTAGCACCATATTCAATTCGGTGGTAGATGGTAATACGACATTTTATTTGGTGGTAGAAGGTAATACCATTGTTCCATTCGGTGGTAGATGGTAGTACCATATTCCATTTGGTGCTAGATGGTAGTACCATTGTTCCATTTGGTGGTAGATGATAGTACCATATTCCATTTGGTGCTAGATGGTAGTACCATTGTTCCATTTGGTGGTAGATGATAGTACCATATTCCATTTGTGGTAAATGGTAGTACCATTGTTCCATTTGGTGGTACTGGCAGGGGTGAGCAGTATGTCACATGCAGGGAATTGGTAGATGTAGTGGGAGATCTCATTTACATCAGTCACCTAGAAATTGTCCACTTACAGGTAACAGACTCACTTTTCTGCCTGTCCCTGCCATCACCACCTCAAGTGGGATGCAGTGGGGAAGGTAATCAGGGTACTGTCTAACCACCCCAGGGTATTGCACAGGCAGTGCGATATACAAGGTCTTTCCAGCCTTAACCGCCCCTTCCTAGTGTTCTCCTTTCTTTTGTGTCACTGTCCTCCCCTGATTATTGTCCAGTCCACCCACCTCTCAACTGTACAGATTTTCACAGAATGTCCAGATTTTGGCCTCATATTTTCGGTCCGTTTTTCATAAAATTGTGGTTTTCTGGCATATCAGTGGTAAGTCATTAAAGATTGAAGTTAAAAAATAATGATGGACATTTGGGTTTTAGACTTCATATTCTTCGGAAAATTCATGCTGATGCAAAACCTGTTATTCTATCAACTTTCTAAATTTGTAAGAGTAATATTTTAAAAAATTCCCTATTTGTGGGCCTTTGTCCCACTTTTATCTATGGCTTTGTCCAGATTTATTGCTCTAAGAGGTTGAGAGGTATGCCCATCAACACTGTATTCCCTTTTTTGTCTGCCTCTAATTCCAGTGTTCCTTCACCCTTCAGTGTGTCAGCACCTCCCTTGTCAGTCTTTGTGTCTATTTTATGTTTGCACATGTGCTACTGCTTGTGACCCTCACTCTCTTACCACACCTTTAACCTTCCTTACATCCTTCTCAATCTTCCCTTCTTAAAAAAAATATGTATCGGTCTACAAAAAGTATACCCTTCTTATCTCTCCCAACTCCCATTTTTACCTTCCCTGTATCCCTTGTGTATGCTTTCCTCCTTGCTGACCCTTTTCCTTTTGCCCTTCACACCCATATCTACCCCTCTTTTATGGTGAAAAGAAGATGTAAACATGTCAGTGGGTGCTAATGAGGCTTGCTTGTCTTACCTTATTGTTGCGCATTAGTGCATGTGCACTTGCTAAGATACATACATTCTTCGAGCTTGTCTATTTTCCTTGTCAAACTCCTAACTCCAACTGTAGTATTTCTTCCTTCGCCACAGGTCCTATGATTTTCATGGACATTCGTAATTATATGTACACCGAGCTGTAATTAACTGATTGTTACCCTTCGACTGCATCCTATTTTATGCTTTACCAGCAGCAGGCATACCACAAGTAGACAAAACATATTTCTGAATTCCATGTTGTGTGTGCATGTGTGTGTGTGTGTGTGTGTGTGTGTGTGTGTGTGTGTGTGTGTGTGTGTGTGTGCGTCTGCATGTTTTTCACAAGTGAGTGTGTCTGGGGGATGATGCAAGTCCCATATTCAGTATTAAAGTTAAAATGTTTAACTTAAAAGTTGCATTGTATGTCAACTGGAAATACTTCGAACAAACATATGATTGGGAAGTACACTTACCCTATACTTCTAAAAAGCAATTATTTTACAATTAGAAATAAAAATACATGTGAATATAGTGTTGCTTGTCTGTATATGACAACAGGAACATTTTGCAATTACAATAATCTTTCCATTTCTGGTAGAAGAATCATGAGTTACGTTACACGTAACGCTCATCAAAGCTGCTGTTATTATTCTGTATTTTGATTTTTTTTTCTGAATACGGAGTCCTCCTGAGAATAGTTGGATTGAATAAGGATTTGTTTCACTGTTTTGCACATAATGTGGGACAGCAGAGTTGTAAGAAGGGTATAGAAAAAGGGATATCTTCTCTGATGTCAGTCTGTAAGAGGTGCTGATTGGATTATGTTACCTTTTTAAAAAATAACAGGTTGACTGTTTATGAGCTGTCATTAAGTGGTCTTGTTTGTTGATTATCTTATAAACTAACTGTCAGACATATCTAAAAGCAGACTGCCTTTAAAAAGCATAACTGTTTGACAGATTATGTATCTCTGATAGAGATGTAACAAAATGTTAAAGTAAGCTACAGCTTGAGCTGTGGGAGATAAAAATATCCAACCAGAAACTCAACAGATCATTAAATAAACTTGCAGAGCTGTTGTTTTTTTGTGTGATCTTAGTAGTATGTTTTTAGAACAGAGCCATCTGATAAATATCTGGAAAATAGATTGCACCCCATACCTCTCTATAAATAAAAAAGAAGAATAAAGATATAACTAGTGCCTTGTAAGCATGCTTAGTTGAGTATCAGTGATTACAGAGGGCGTGAAATGAATAATAAGGATGAGAACATCAGAAGGATTGGGGTCTAATGTGTAGCAATGCAAAGAGCCTAGCATCCATCCATCCATCCATCCATCCATCCATCCATCCATCCATCCATCCATCCATCCATCCAGCCATCAATCCCTCTAACCATCCATCCACGTCAAATGTGTAGCAATGCAAAGAGCTTAGCATCCATCCATCCATCCATCTATCCATCCATCCACCCATCCATCCATCCAGCCATCCATCCCGCCATCAATCCCTCCAACCATCCATCCAAGTCAAATGTGTAGCAATGCAAAGCGCCTAGCATCCATCCATCCATCCATCCATCCATCCATCCATCCATCCATCCATCCATCCATCCATCCATCAATCCACCAAGCCAGCCATCAATCCCTCCAACCATCCATCCATGTCAAATGTGTAGCAATGCAAAGAGCTTAGCATCCATCCATCCATCCATCCACCTATCCATCCATCCATCCAGCCATCCATCCCACCATCAATCCCTCCAACCATCCATCCAAGTCAAATGTGTAGCAATGCAAAGAGACTAGCATCCATCCATCCATCCATCCATCCATCCATCAATCCACCAAGCCAGCCATCAATCCCTCCAACCATCCATCCACGTCAAATGTGTAGCAATGCAAAGAGCTTAGCATCCATCCATCCATCCATCCATCCATCCATCCATCCATCCATCCATCCATCCATCCATCCATCCATCAATTCACCAAGCCAGCCATCAATCCCTCCAACCATCCATCCACGTCAAATGTGTAGCAATGCAAAGAGCTTAGCATCCATCCATCCATCCATCCATCCATCCATCCATCCATCCATCCATCCATCCAGCCATCCAGCCATCAATCCCTCCAACCATCCATCCAAGTCAAATGTGTAGCAATGCAAAGAGCTTAGCATCCATCCATCCATCCATCCATCCAGCCATCCATCTAGCCATCCATCCAGCCATCAGTCCCTCCAACCATCCATCCAGGTCTAATGTGTAGCAATGCAAAGAGCCTAGCATCCATCCATCCATCCATCCATCCATCCATCCATCCGTCCATCCATCCATCCATCAATCCACCAAGCCAGCCATCAGTCCCTCCAACCATCCATCCACGTCAAATGTGTAGCAATGCAAAGAGCTTAGCATCCATCCATCCATCCATCCATCCATCCATCCATCCATCCATCCATCCATCCATCCATCCATCCAGCCATCAATCCCTCCAACCATCCATCCAAGTCAAATGTGTAGCAATGCAAAGAGCTTAGCATCCATCCATCCATCCATCCACCCATCCATCCATCCATCCATCCAGCCATCCATCCAGCCATCAATCCCTCCAACCATCCATCCAGGTCAAACGTGTAGCAATGCAAAGAGCTTAGCATTCATCCATTCATCCATCCAGCCATCCAGCCAGCCAGCCATCAATCCCTCAAACCATCCATCCAGGTGTAATGTGTAGCAATGCAAAGAGCTTAGCATCCATCAGTCCATCCATCCATGCATCCATCCATCCATCTATCCATCCATCCATCTCTCCAACCATCCATCCAGGTCTAATGTGTAGCAATGAAAAGAGCTTAGCATCCATCCATCCATCCATCCAGCCATCAATCTCTCCAACCATCCATCCAGGTCTAATGAGTAGCAATGCAAAGAGCTTAGCATCCATCCATCCATCATTCATCCATCCATCCATCCATCCATCCATCCATCCATCCATCCATCCATCCTTCCAGCCATCAATCCCTCCAACCATCCACCCAGGTCTAATGTGTAGCACTGCAAAGAGCTTAACATCCATCCATCCATTCATCCATCCATCCATCCAGCAGGCCATCAATCCCTCCAAACATCCATCCAGGTCTAATGTGTAGCAATGTAAAGAGCTTAACATCCATCCATCCATCCATCCATCCATCCATCCATCCATCCAGCCATCCAGCCATCAATCCCTTCAACCATCCATCCAGGTCTAATGTGTAGCAATGCAAAAAGCTTAGCATCCATCCATCCATCCATCCATCCATCCATCCATCCATCCATCCATCCATCCATCCATTCATCCATCCAGCCATCAATCCCTCCAACCATCCACCCAGGTCTAATGTGTAGCAATGCAAAGAGCTTAACATCCATCCATCCATCCATCCATCCATCCATCCATCCATCCATCCATCCATCCAGCAGGCCATCAATCCCTCCAAACATCCATCCAGGTCTAATGTGTAGCAATGTAAAGAGCTTAGCATCCATCCATCCATCCATCCATCCATCCATCCATCCATCCATCCATCCAGCCGTCCAGCCATCAATCCCTCCAACCATCCATCCATGTCTAATGTATAGCAATGCAAAGAGCTTAGCATCCATCCATCCAGCCATCAATCCCTCCAACCATCCATCCAGATCTAATGCGTAGCAATGCAAAGAGCTTAACATCCATCCATTCATCCATCCATCTAGCAGGCCATCAGTCCCTCCAAGTATCCATCCAGGTCTAATGTGTAGCAATGCAAAGAGCTTAGCATCCATCCATCCATCCATCCATTCATCCATCCATCCATCCAGCCATCCATCCATCCAGCCAGCCATCTAGCCATCAATCCCTCCAACCATCCATCCAGGTCTAATGTGTAGCAATGCAAAGAGCTTAGCATCCATCCATCCATCCATCCATCCATCCATCCATCCATCCATCCATCCATCCATCCATCCAGCCATCAATCCCACCAACCATTTATCCAGGTCTAATGTGTAGCAATGCAAAGAGCTTAGCATCCATCCATACATCCAGCCATCAATCCCTCCAAAAATCCATCCAGGTCTAATGTGTAGCAATCCAAAGAGCTTAGCATCCATCCATCCATCCATCCATCCATCCATCCATCCATCCATCCATCCAGCCATCCAGCAATCTAGCCATCAATCCCTCCAACCATCCATCCATCCGGGTCTAATGTGTAGCAATACAAAGATCTTAGCATCCATCCATCCATCCATCCATCCATCCATCCATCCATCCATCCATCGCTTCAACCATCCATCCATCCAAGTCTAATGTGTAGCAATGTAAAGAGCTTAGCATCCATCTATTCTTCCATCTCTCCATCCAACCATCCATTCCTCCCTTCATCCATCCATCCATCCATCCATCCATCCATCCATCCATCCATCTATCCATCCTTCTATTTTCACCACCTTACTGCAAACTTAGGAGGGCTATGGCTAACCAAGTTCACCGATGACTGCAAACTGGGAGCCTATAATCAACTCTCCAGCTGACACAGGCATCCTTCAAAAAGGCTTTACTGAGACAGACACCTGGTGTCAAAGTCATGGCCTCAAGATAAATGCCAAAAAATGCATAGTCATCCCTTTTGGGAAAAACAAAACACCCATGAATTACCACATAGGTGGCATCCCCCTTAATACGGAAGAGGTAATAAGAGATCTGGGGACCCAGGTAGATAGTAATCTCTCCTTTGACAATCATATTGCCAAAGTAGTTAGGAAATCCTTCTATGTAGCCCATCTAATTATTAAAGGGTTTGCATCTAGAAATAAAGAGGTTATAGTGCCCCTCATCACTCATTAGACCCATCATAGAGTACAATGCCCCATTTGGGAGGTACCTCACAAGACACTTCCAACAGCTGGAAAGACCACAAAAGTACCTCACCAAGAGGATTACTGGCCTCAAACATATGTTCTATGCCACCTGACTGAAAAAACTCTGGCTGTACTCAGTGGCATATTGCTTACTCAGAGGTGATCTCTGCCTGACTTACAAAGCCATGTCCATCTCAAAATTGATGGACATGCTCCACTTAAAGAAATCCAAGTCACTGCGAGCCACGCGCTCTAGTGAGCTAAACCTCACCACAACAATAAATAGAACATGTTGGAGGGATAGATTCCTGTCACAGAGACTGCCCATGCTTTGGAACAAAATTCCAAATTACATCAGGCAGAGCCCCTCACTAACACTCTTCAAGAGAAACCTTGACGAGTGGATGGGTAACCCAAAATACACCCCTGGGATCACTTATTTGGCTCTGCTTGACAGAGGATCAGTTAATTAATCAAAGGGGCGGTGAAAGCCAACACACTCTGGCTAGGCTTATAAATGCCCTCAGGCAGATAGGCTAGTACCTACCTATGAACCTATGAACCTATGAACCTGATCTCATGAAGTGGATATGGTATCAGGTTGGCCAGAGCAAAACAGACTTCCTTATCTCTAGCAACAGCCTGTGCTCATCCTGAAGAATTCCCAAACAGTTCCAGGAAACCTGCAAGATAGATTATCCACCATACATATTGGTTCTACCAAAGGTCCTCCTCCAATTGGGCTGTTTCTAGTACACCTCCCATAGAAGGTAGTTATGGCCGTCACCACTAAGTGTCAAAACCACCTGAATTGACTGTTCTCATCCCAGAGGAACAAAAGCTGTCTTGCAAGACCTACCAGGCTGCCAGGTTCCTCACTTTAACCTGGAGAGCGAGCCCAGCAACTTGCAAAGGAAGCTGATTTGTGCTGCTTGTATCAGGGATTTCATCTTTTGTGTCAATATTCAAAGCTTACCACTACAAGTGATTATGATGTCATTGACTCACCATTAAGCTGACAGCATTTTTCTCTGAATCAATTCCTGATTTGCCAATGAGAATGCAAATAATGTCGACCCTAAAATGACTAGTGTACCCACAGAGTATTCCCACTACCCACAATGATGAGCAATCTCTTCAGAAGATGTAACTGCTGAATGCAGTAAACATGTACCTGAGAAACAGCTAAGACACCTGATTTGGAAAGGCTGATTCTCATTCAAAACACCTTATACTCAGTAATGACCTACTTTAGTACAGGCCAGACAGGCTACAGTCACTTGAACTTAAGAGAAAAAACATCATCTGAAAGCAATGAGCAGCACATCTCCAATACCGATAGTTCCAAACCTTGGCTGCATCATGATACCCTGTCCATGAAATCACAAACAGAAGGAGACAAAATAAACACCCCTGGTGGAGTCTTATTCCTCCTTAAGCATATGTATCTTAACCCCGAGGAGGCACATGTACCATAGAAATATGGGGACCCAATGGCAAGCAGCAGTGCCCCCATGACCCTGTATTGTTGGAAAATCTCTCACAAGACATGTCCACGTATGTGACCATACATCTTGCCAACATCCTTGAAACATATATAGACCATGTTGGCAAACTCCCATGAGCTTTCCACTACCTGCAAAGATCGATCGCTGGTCCACTGTTCCACAAGCTGGACAGAATATGCACTGGTCCTGCTGAATCACATACATTGGTAAAAATCACTTTTCCAGCACCTAGCAATGTCCTGTATCTAGTTTTAGAGTTCAAATTGGGAAAAGAAAGCCATTATAATAGAATATGCACAGAAGAAGAAGCCCATTATTGTGGTGAAAAAGATGGAAAGAAAGTTGTATGAAGAGCAGTTAGATAGGCTCAGGCTGTTCTCTTTTAAGGTCACAAGAAGATATGATATGATACGATACGATATGATATGATATGATAAGAATTAAGTCTACAGCACATGTCCACAACAGTGAGGAAGTCATTATGTGTGGCACAGTTTATATGTAAAGGCATGGCATCCAGATCCAAGGAAGTTATAGCCCCAATATACTCAACCCTGAACAGACCAATAATCGAATACAATGCACCTTTCAGCATGTACTTGACCAGGCACTTGCAACATCTGGAGTGGCCTTGGAGGTTTCTTACAAAAAAATAAAGGGTGCAAACAAAATGTCCTGCACAGATCAACTTAATGCCCTATCCCTTTACTCTGTCTCCTACTATTATAGGGTGATCTATGCCTAACCTACAAGACACTCTCAAATCCAGCCCTGATGGAACAGTTAGACATTCACAAGACAAACTACACAAGGGCCACCCAATCTAAGGATCTAATCCTGATCTGAGACATGAACAAAACCTACTGGACAGACTGATATGTCTGAGAGATTTTTGCTTCTCTGGAACAAGCTTTCAATTCATATACAGTAGAGCCCTTTTCTGACCCTCTTCAAATGTAGTTTGGATCAATTAATGGAGAAACATAAATTCACTTCTGGGGTGGCAGACATGTCTCTTATGGACAGGGACAGTCTGTAAAACATTCAAAGGCATAGGCACAAAGCTAAGTCATCCTCTAGCCCTTAGAGATTGAAAATTATGTACAATTTAAGTAATAATTGCTAGGTTTGTAAGGGGTCTTGAACCTTTAGCCTAGTAATCTCCTATGAACCTGTGACAAACACAGAGTATCCTCCAACTTGCATATATCATATCTTACTGTCATAAACAATTTGCATACAACTTCAAATACTGGTTCCTTCTTCCTTTCAAGCATATATTCAATTGTTATATAGCTGTAAATGTTGTATAACTGTTCTTTTGTTGTTTTGTTGTATATTTCTGATGTTAATAAGTATTTCTCTGTTCTTGTTAAGTAATCTGCCTTTACCCATCAAGTTTAGTAAGCATGAATTTTGACAAAAAAAAGATAAGTTAAGAGAATTGTGAAACAAGTGAACTAAACTGGATGGACTGAGTACAAAGAGAACTCGTGAGCTCTGAAATGAATGGGCAAGCATTAGCCTGGATATGATAAAGCATAATTTCACTGAGAAGGTGGTGGGCATTTGTAACAGACTACTAATCTAATTAGTACAGAGCAAAATAACTGAATCTTTTAAAATGGTATGAGATGAGTGAGAATAAAGGGGTGGAGCACAGAAAGGAAGAAGTGTTTCTGGATACTAGTTGCAACAATCAGGCTGACTTTACAGAACATCTGTATTCCACTATTTCTGGTTTAAATATGTTAGCTAAATGGGTTTATAAAGGATTGCTTTTGTTAAACAAGCTGTCACTACATTAGGAACAATGCTTCTAAGGTAATGGACATGGACATTCACGCTAAATGTAACATAGTTTGACTCCATCAGGGCCTTTAGCAAATGTGAACTACTGTGCTTTTGCAAACATTGACACATCTCTATCGAAACGCATGCTTAATCGAAAGCAGAGCTGTACCTAGGGCAGGACCTGGGTACAAGCTGTTAGGGTGCATGATTGCCAGGTGCCAGTGATGTGGGCATACAGTATTGTCATTGCCACAAGGATATACAAATGAATACCTATACTGCATTTGTGGTCAGGACTAAAACATCGATGCACTCTTTGTGCAGTCATTTTGCTGTAGTGAGCTGCTTGTTGTATTTAGCTTTGAGAAGAGCTTTTTTTTGCACATCACTTTGAGTTATGGAGGCAACAGTTTGGGGAACTGCACAGGGTGCCAGATGACCCAGCTACCACTGTGACAGAAGAGATTCATGATAGAACAACAGAAATTAATTACTCTTCAGTACTTTCTACACCCTTCACTTTAGGTTCATAAGGTGTGTACTAGGCTAATGGCCCTGGAGTCTTTACAAGGCTAGCCCATAGAAGTGCCCTGGCATTGTGCCACCCGTCATTAGTTCCCAGTGCCTCTATCAAATAGAGCCACTGGAGTGATCCCCGGGGTGAATTTTCTATTTCCCATCCACTCATCAAGATTTCTCTTGAAGAGGGCTAGTGAGGTGCTCTGCTTGACATGTATGGGAAGTCTATTCCAGAGCATGTGCAGTCTCTGGGTTATGAACCTGTCCCTCTAGCATGTTCTGTTAATTGTGGTAATGAGGTTGAGGTCTCTGGAGCATGTGATGTGGAGGGATTGGTATTTCTTTAGATGTAGCATTTCTAACAGATCTAGGTCAGACATGGCTTTGTAAGTCAAGCAGAGATCACCTCTAAGTAGACGATATCAGACAGAGAATAGCTGGAGTTGTTTGAGTCTGTCCATGTAGGACATGTGTTTAAGTCCTGGGATCCTCTTCGTGAGGTACTTTTGTGGCCTCTCCAGCTGTTGCAGGTGTCTAGTAAGGTACATGCCAAATGGGGCATTGTACTCTATGATTGGCCTAATGAGGGAAGAGTAGAGGGAGACAATGACCTCTTTCTTCCTGGATGCAAAACCCTTGGTAATAAGATGTGCCACATAGAAGGACTTTCTGACCACAGTAGCAATGTGTTGGTTGAAGGAGAGGTTGCTGACACCCTGTGTCCCCAGATCTCTTATAACACCTTCAGTGTTCAGTGGGCTCTCATCAATGTGGTAATTAGTGGGAACTGAGTTTTGCCCAAAGGGGATAATGATGCATTTTTTGGCATTAAGGCCATGGTTTTGACACCAGTCATTGGTCTCAGTGAGGCCTTTCTGTAGGATGTCTGCATCACTTGGGGAGTTAATAATGGCTTCCAGCTTGCAGTAGTCTGTGAATTTAGTTGGCCAGAATCCCTCCATGATTTAGTTGGCCAGACACCCTCCATGTTGGCCTGGACTTCTGAGAAGTAGATGCCAAACAGGAGAGGACCCAGGACCGATCCCTGTGGGACTTCACTCGTGACTGGTCAGCAGTCTGACTTGGAGTCCACTCTTGTTCTATCTGTGAACCAATTTGCAACCCACCTAATGATTTAGGGGTTGATGCCTAGTTTGCTGAGTTTATCAATAATTCCTGAGTGAGAAATGGTATCAAAGGCCTTGGCCAGATCAAGGTAGGCTGTATGAACTGCCTTACCTTCATACACCGCTCTGGTGACTGACTCAAAGAAGTCCACCAGGTTGAGCAGGTATGATTTACCTTTCACAAAACCAAATTCCATGGGATCTAGGGTTTGGAGATTCCCTATATCCTTGTTAATTAGGTCCATGATGATATGCTCCATAGCCTTGCATATCAGGCTAATGGGGTGATAGTTCCCAGGGTCTGTAGTCACTCCTCCTTTATGGACAGTGATGACTGTAGCAGTGCGCCATTCTGTAGGGATAAAGCCTGAGGTGAGGCTGTTAATGAACAGAGCACACAGATGTGGTGCCAGTTCACTTTGTAATTCATGTAGGACACAGCCCAGGATATTGTCGGTTCCATGAAAGCTGTATTCTTGGCCTTAGACAATGCAGCTTTAACCTGTGTGGCAGGAGTGCTGAGTGCCTGGCATTTTTCCGGTATTGAGATTGGTTCTTTGGGGGTGGTAAAGTTGGCAATGAATCTGTCGGCCAGTATGTTGGCAATATCTGTTGGCTCAGTATAGGAGGTACCATTGTGCAGTAACTCAGAGCAAAGATGAGT
The DNA here is from genome assembly GCF_019279795.1 of Protopterus annectens. NCBI lineage: Eukaryota > Metazoa > Chordata > Ceratodontiformes > Protopteridae > Protopterus > Protopterus annectens. The sequence continues at coordinate 94,218,895 of NC_056746.1, forward strand.
ATTGCCATGGAGATTCTTGATATAACTATAGAAGGCTTTGTGGCTGTTTTTCATGTCTGCTGCAATTCTGCCTTCATAGCTGGCTTTGGAGGTTTTGATGAGGGATCTCAACTTTTTTTTGATGAGGGATCTCAACTTTGTGTTCCCTCCGAGCTACATGCTCTAGGAACCTAAACCTTGTCATCACAATAAACAGGTCATGCTGGAGTGGTAGATTCCTGTCCCAGAGACTTTCCATACTCTGGAACAGGCTACCCATCAATGTCAAGCAAAGTTCTTCATTAGCACACTTCAAGAAAAATCTTGATGAGTGAATGGGAAATAGGAAATACACCCCGGGGATCACTTCTGGTCTCTGCTTGATAGTGGCACAGGAAAATAACTTTTTGGGTGGCATAAGCCAGGGAACCTTGTTGGCTAGGCTTATGTAGGCCCTTGGGCCGATAGCCTAGTACCTATCTATGAACCTATGTTGAGGCTAATAAGGGAATTTTTCCAGTCTTGGGAGTGGGACTTCACCTTTTTCCTGCAACAGTTTCTTCCTTCTGTTGTAGAGTTTATTAATGACAGGGGACCACCAGAGTGGCTTCCTTTTTTGGAGGAGAGAAGCTTGGTTCTATTGGGTATGGTGAGATCCATGCATTTGCGTATGTGTTCATACAGTGCATTGGTGTATGATTTGGTGGTCATGCAACTATTTTCCATTTGCATGGGTACCGTGAAGTTAGCCACCTCTGTTTTTAGGAGCCCAAAGTCAGCTTTGGAGAAGTTTTTCATGGTGATACCTTTGCGGGGGGTGTGGGTAAGATGTGGATTTCCATGGTGATTAGTTTGTGGTCGGATCTAACCAGGGTCATGTAAAGAGTATAGAACATACTGATATTTTGTGTCCAAACCCATAAAGGAAACATCAGATGTTCTATAATACTAACCAGTAAGATAACAATATAACACTAACTAGGAATATGAGATACCTTGTATCCTTTTATTTGGTCGATTGAAAAGAATTTATTTTTAAAAGACAGCAAATCTTGTGAATAGACCATACATAGCAGCAAATATCCTGTTGATTATACATGTTAGATTTACATCCCTCTTCTCAAGTAACCTGAAGTAGGAATTAGAGCAGTCAATAAGCATTCCTTTAATGAATGTAAACACCCCATATGTATTGCTGCACATAAAATGAGACTATGAATGCTAAGGTATATAGCTATAGCACACGGCATGCAGACTTTCATTCTGTGCATAAGCATTTGGTAACATCTATAACAGAACCTTGTTCCTCCATTTGTTCACTAACTAATAATAGATGAGAGAAAACAATTCAGGGGATGTTTAAAAGAATATGGTAATTCAGATTTTTTTTCAGGCCTGATTGAGCTTTCTGAATTTCCATTCTTTAGGATATTGCAATGTTAGAAAAATAGTTGATTTTTTTGTATCCGAAGCTGCAAAAGGCTACTGATTGTGTAACTGTTTGGGATTCGACAGTTTAAAGACATGTTACGACTTACACAGAACTGCAGATAAATAAGGCAGACTTTAAGATACAGTGAATTTTCTCAGAAAGTTGTGCAATGCCTGTGTGGAATAGTATACTCAAATTAAAGAAGTACATTCTTCTGATGCGTTTAAAAGGAAACTTGATATATTTAAGCAGGGATATTTGATTAATGGTGAGGGTATTTTGTCATTCAATACAAAAATATTATTCTTTGCTCGTATTTTTGTTACATTATGGTACGCTAAGTATGCAATAACTATGTTAGTGTTTTCCTGACTGGGCATAATTCATTTCCTTTGTCTATATATCATAATATACATTCTGCAAATTTAAAGTTTGGTTCTGAGTTTTATAATTAATCTAAATAATAATTAATGTTAACTTAAGGGCTTTGTTGCTATTTTATTATTGATGATGTCACCTGAATTATAGATTGCATATCTCCTTCATGTAACATTATTTAGCATTTAGTAAAATAAAGTAAGAAGCAAGGCCACAATTGAAGTATATGTAACTATCTTGCATCAGACAGTACAAGCTCTGTGTTGTTGCTTGAGGCTGAATTCTAGGAAAGAAAAAAAAAACACCAAGTCGTTTTTGTAATCAAAATGGCATTTTTTTAATTTCATCTACTTATTTCTTAGTTACCAACTAAATATTCCACTAAATGTGGGAACACATAATAAAAGACTATAATCAGTGAGAACTGAGAAATTTTGTAATGCGTGGCACTTTACTACCAATTACAGAAAATAAGTGTAGGACAGCAAAGTATTTTTTTGGCTTGCAGAACCTTTTATACCCAGTAAAGTACTTATCACTGTCAAACAGCAGGCAAATTAGCATCCCTCTGTAGAACTGATAGCTTTAAAAGAATTGGACACCTTGTTTTGCTACTTTTTGTTTATAAGTAAGAGAGAGTGAAGTTACAACAGCCTTTAAAAGCTGCTTTACCGAATGACACTGTTGTTTGCCAGCCGGCACTGTCTGCTGTCAATCCCTAGTGAGAGACCGGATGTTAACAGTGCTTATTGCTCCTGATATCAAAACATTGCTTAATGAGCTTGTCTTTTTCCATTTTCTGAGCATAATTGCAGTGCTCCATGTGCCACAATAGATTTATATAGCAAAAACACTAGAAATAGCATACAGTTGGGGAACAACAGAAACAAGTCACATCAGATGACCCAAAAGTAACAAACCAATGTGAAAAAGGCACAGGGTAGACTAGAAATATATTGGGTCATAAAGAAGAAGAAAACACCTCCAGAAGATGAATTATCCTTCTTTTAAGAGTCAATAAGAACTCATCCAGAGTACAGTAAGCAATTATGGAGACCTCATCAGCTTAATAACAGTGACACAATCATTCAGACAAGGGCAGCAGAAGAATACGGGGAACAACTGTTTTGGCATAGTGCCAGCCTAGAAGGGCATTATTGCTCTTCCTTGAAAAATTTGTATGCATTTGTGTATGTAAGAAAGTATATAGTCTTATTAGAATGTGTTTATTTATTTAAGGTGGTACAGTGGTGCAGCGGTTAGCATTGTCGCTGCACAGCAAGAGGTTCTCCAGTTTGATTCTCAGCAGGGTTGCCTTCTGTGTGGAGTCTGCATGTCCTCCCTCCATTTGCATGGATTTCCTGATGGTACACCATTTTCCTCCCACATTCCAAAGACATGCGTCCTGAGCATTTCTCCCTGGGCCTTTGCTGAAAATACGCTCTGTTCTAGTTGGACTTTCCCAGTCAACAAATAATAAATACATTTACTAACATTGGATTACCAGGAAAGTCTGAATGAGTAGGAGCCCACTTTCAGTGGAGACCTGGGGAGAAAAGTTCCAAAATATTTTAAGAATAATAGTTTTACAGATATTAAAAATAATACAACAAATAAATTCAGTTTAATTATAACAAATTAAACATAATATGAAAACACTGGTTAAGACAGACACAAGTTATATGACAACAATTTCACAGAAGTCATACAAAAAGTCAAAACGTAGTATGTATATCTTGCAGGTAAGGAAGCAGAGGGGCATATGGCAGAACTCAAACTTTTAAGGGCATCCGGATATTCCAAGTGCTTGGCATCTTTAAAAAAAATAAAGAACAATGTATGAGAACAAAAAAAGAGAATATAAGATGAGTAGTTTCAGAGGGGTTCAAGAATGTATAAGTTCATGGAAAGGGTGGTAGATGGTGGCAACAAATGTTGTGACTATTTAGGATCAAAATAGTGGCAGAACTCAGGAATACTTGGATGTTCATCTTTACAAGAATGAGGGTGGATAAGACCTCTTCAATACATAAAAAACTTATCCCCCAAGGGACAGTGTAGGTGATCCTTATCTGATATTGATGTCTGTATATAAGCAGGGAGATACTTACTGTATATTGTAGGTGCAATGCATGTGTTGGATGGCAGTAGAAAATTTAAGCTGAGCCTTCTCTAATTTCTTTGCAGACACCAAATGACAACCAATTCTAAAATGTGAAAAAGAAAAAAGGGTAGAGTGAGAGGTAAAGAGGTTAAAGTAAACATGTAGCTAAGCTGTTATTCTCCGTAAATTAAACTTAAACATCATCCTTAGAACTCTGTTCATGGCTGAGTAACATTTCAGCATTTGTACATAAATAAAACAAATCATTTATCATAAATGCCTGAGCTTACCAATGATGAACTCTTCCATTGATATATTTTTACTTTTGTTTTACAGGAGCAGCTTTCATGGTAGGACATTTAGATAATGATCATATGGGGAAATTGTTTCAGTTTACAACGACAGACAAGACTGATTAGGATTTGGTTATTTACCTGGACAGTCAAACTTACAAACAGTGGCATTTCTGTTTACACTTCTTCTGAGGTTACTTCTTTAATTCTGTGGTTACTAGTTCACGTGCAATTGCTAGACTTAACCTCCTTCGTATTATTTACCTTGTGCAAGGTGTCACAAGGTTTCCTGGGTGATCTTGGCTAAGCGTTATTTGCAGGTCGGCTGCATTTAAGGTACGTTATTATTTATTTAGTTATTGATCATGAGGTATGCACAGTAATTATAAATGCTCACTCTCTTTTATAAGCTGGATAACTAGAACCATAGAGCTAAATAGTATAGTTTCTATGCATAATCTTTATATATGTTACTTACATGCATGAATTTAGTCTGTATGGTCCTCCAAAGAGATTCATAAGATGCAACACTGCTGTAGTCCAGAAATATAAAAGAAATGATGTAAATGTGTTCATCCCTACACTCAAACCCTATGACTAGTAACTATTACTTCTTCCTCTAAATACAATCTCATATTTCAGTATCTTGGTTTTTTTTTTTCATACATTAGAGAGACTGTCTCCAACATTCCATGGATAACACTAAAAATAAAGACTTCAATGACAGAGCAAGATCATTTATGGTCCATTTGTTCATAGGTTCATAGGTTGGTACTAGGCCATCGGCCCTAGGGCCTATACAAGCCTAGCCATAACAATTCCCTGGCTATTTCTTCCCACATTATTTACTTCCCTGGAACCCTGTCTAGCAGGACGACTAATGTGATCCCCAGGGTGAATTTCCTTTCTCCCATCCAATCGTCAAAGTTCCTTTTGAAGAGGGCCAAAGAGGTGCTCTGCTTGACATATATGGGCAGTCTATTCCAGAGTCTGGGGCGCCTCTGGATCAGGAACCTATCCCTCCAGCATGTTTTGTTTATTGTGATGACAAGGTTTAGATCCATGGAGCATGTGGCTCTGAGGGATTGGGATTTCTTTAAGTGTAGCATGTCCAACAGCTCTGGGTTTGACATGGCCTTGTATGTTAAGCAGAGATCGCCTCTGAGTAGACAATATGTGACAGAGTATAGCTGGAGTTTTTTAAGGCGGTCTGCATAGGGCATCTGCTTTAGGCCTGTGATTCTTTTAGTGAGGTATTTCTGCAGCCTTTCCAGTTGATGCAGATGTCTTGAGAGGTACATACCAAATGGGACATTGTATTCTACAATGGGTCTAATGAGGGATGAGTACAGTGGGACAATGACCTCCTTTTTTCAGGATGAAAAGCCCTTAGTGATGAGGTGTACCACATAGAAGGATTTCCTGACTGTTGTGGTGATGTGGTTAACGAAGGTGAGACCACTGTCCACATGTGTCCCTAAGTCTCTTATCACACTTTCGGTGTTTAGTGTACTGCCACCTATGTGGTAATTCATGGGTACATGTTTTTTCCCAAAGTGGATAACTATACATTTCTTGGCATTGAGCTTGAGCCCATGGCTCTGGCACCAAGCATCTGTTTCTGTATGGCCTTTTTGTAGAGTATCCACATCATTTGGGGATTCAATAATGGCTCCCAGTTTGCAGCCATCTGCGAACTTTGTTAGCTAGAGTCCCTTAGTGTTGGCCTGTATGTCAGAGAAGTAGATGCCAAACAAGAGCGGTCCCAGGACTGAACCCTGAGGTACTCCACTTGTCACTTGTCTGGAGCTGGATTTGGAGTCGGCTACTTTTACAGTTGGGTTCTGTCAGTAAGCCAGTTGTCAACCCATCAAGTGACGTAGGGATTTATGCCCAGCTTAGTAAGTTTATATATGATTCCAGAGTGGGGGATGGTGTTAAAGGCCTTGGCGAGGTCCAGATAGGCTGTGTGGACTGCCTTACCCTCGTCCATGGCTTTGGAGACTGATTCAAAGAAGTCAATCAGGTTCAGAAGACAAGATCAGCCCTTCACGAACCCAAACTGGGTGGGGTCCAGTGTTTGAAAGTTGCCAATGTCTTTGTTTATAAGTTCCATGATAATACGTTCCATGGCCTTGCAAATCAGGCTCATCAGACTGATGGGGCAGTAGTTCCTGGGATCCAAGGTGGATCCCCCCTTGTAGAGTGGGATAACTGTAGCTGTGCACCACTCAGTGTGCACAAAGCCTGAGGTAAGGCTATGATTAAACATGACACTTAGGTGAGGTGCCAGTTCATTTTGTAGTTTATGTAATACACAGCCTGGGATGTCATCTGGTCCCATGGATGCTGTATTCTTAGCTTTGGAGAGTGTGTTTTTTACCTGTGTGGCCGTTATTGCCGGAATTTGGCAATCTTCCATTATTGAGATGGGCCGTTTAAGGGGTGAGAGGGGGGTTAAGTTGGCACTGAATTGATCTGCCAGAATATTGGTAATATCCTTGGGATCAGTATATTTAATGCCATTCTGTTGTAGCTCAGAGCAGATCTGAGCACTGCCATTTAGATTCTTGACGTAGTTATAGAATGCCTTGTGGTTGTCTTTGGAATCTTTGGCAATTTTATTTTCAGGACTAGCTTTGGAGGATTTTATGAGGGATCTCAGCTTTTTACTGAGGCTGGTAAGGGAGTGTTTTGCATCCTGGGATTTTCCTGTTTTCTGAAACAGTTTCTTCCTTTTGTTGTAAAGTTTGTTTATGGCAAGGGACCACCAGATTGACTTCCTTTTTTTGGAGGAGAGCGTCTTGGTTCTATTTGGGATGGCACAATTCATGCATGAGTGGATGTGCTCGTACAGTGCCTTAGTGTAGTATTCAGCAGTTGAACTTTCAGTTCCCATCTGCATGTGTGTCATGAAGTTTGTCACTTCTGATTTGAGTAGCATGAAGTTGGCTTTGGAGAAGTTTTTTATGGAGGTTTCCTTACTGGGGGTTGAGGGCGGGATGTGGATGTTAAGGGTGATTAGCTTATGGTCAGACCTGACCAAAGAGGTGGTGACCATAGGTGTGGAGCATCGATTTCCCATGTCAGTAATGACCAAGTCTAGGATATTGGAGCCCCTTTTGGGACTATGGATTAGTTGATCCAGGGCGTTGGAATTTATGAATTTTCCCTGTTAATGGCAGGGTAGTTGAAATCACCCAGTATTAGGGTGTTTGGTTGTATCTTAATATTTTCCAGTATGTTTAGAAAGGTGTAGTGAGAATCATGAGGCATGGTGGGGGATCTGTAGCAAGCTAAAATTTGGATTGCAGTCTTACCTAGTGTTAGTTGCACCTGGAGAATTTCAGATGCATTGTGTTGGGCAACTAGCCTGGTGGTGTGAATATCTTTGATGAATATGGACACTCCTCCACCTTTAGTGTTTCGATCCTGGTTTGGTTGCCGAAAGGTGTGGTAAGAGTTGTAGCCTGGTATTGCAGGGGTGCTCCCTGAAGCCTTGAACCAGGTCTCAGTTACTGCACAGATATCGATATTCTCCATTTTTAAGGAGTGCCTCAAGAGAGTGCATTTTGAGGTTTAGACTTCTAGCATTGAGTAGCATTACCTTCAGCATTTGCATGCTTGTACCTGTTACGGTGGTAGTTTTGTCCTTTGAACTTTGCCTAAAAAGGCACTATGGGGTGGCAAGAGCCTTAGCCAGTAACCTGAATCCCAGGGGTGACAGGTGCCGACCATCTCTGGCAAAGTATCGTGATCTGTTGATCATGTCATCCCAGGCAGACAGATACTGGATCTCCTTTGAATGACAGTAGAAGCTTAGCCAATTGTTGAAGTCAATCATTTTGTCCTTATATTGTGGTATCATTCTGGGTGAAGGCAGGATGCTACTCAGGGCTACGGTCATACCTGCTTGGGCCACATGATCTAAGAGCTCTTCCATGTCTCTTTTCATGTAGTCCAGGGAGGTAAGTCTCAAGTCATTCACTCCAACATGGACAATGACAGAGTCATATTTGTAGTTGTTGTGGAGGGACTTGAGTGCATGCGTTATGTGGCGGATCATGGCACTCGACAGGCAGCTGACTGTAATTTGCTCCTTGTTCAGCCTGGTGAGTGAGACATCAGTGTGATGACTATAGAGTCACCTATGACTAAAGTGTTAGGTATGTTGTCTTGCCTTAGGGGCTGTTGCTGGGTGGCACACTGGTGTTGTGAGCTATGTGACACTTTGGTTGTGATTGGTGTTTGTTTGCATTTCAGCTTTGGAGGTACTTGTTGCTTGGGCAGGTTACAGTTAAGGGCCTCCTCATATGTGGATTTAATGTTGATGTTAATGTGTGAGTGTTGGTGGTGTGGGTTTAGAAGGGTTATGTGTTGCTTGAGGTGTAGTGCAGGTGTTAACCTTCTCCTCTTGACTGTCTAGCACTATCTTGGGTGGAGTGAGCTTTGCTTCCAGTTTGGCTATGTAAGTGCATCTCTCACAGGTTGTAGTGTCGGGTGGTAGGAGGAGAGGGTTGTCTGTGTACATGAGGCAATTGCTGCATTGCCCCAGTATGCCCAGATTCAAAGGTGGACAGGAGAAATCACCGGAAGCTGACCCTTGGACATGCCTGGTTTGGTGCTTTTTTTGTAAAGTACAGGAGCTGTTTTCCCTTGCCTTAGCAAGGTACTTTGCAATTATAGCTGTTTAGTGCCTATGATTAATTTCTCCTTATTAACAAGGAGAGTTTAGTGCTTGTATCAGTTTAAGGCTTCCTAGTGCTTTCCAGTAGGTATTAGAGCAAGTGCTAGTCACAGGGATGCTTAAAGGTAAGATGAAAAAAAAATGGTTTATCCTAAACACTGCAGTGTGCACTAGATAAGTTAGATGTGAAAGTACCTGTCTAAAAAGTTAAGTTTTAGTGGAGAGTCACTATTTTTAAAACAGCAAGATAGATTGAAAGGGGGTGGTCATTTTTGTATTCTGGCACTATGGAATACAGTAGGATGGCCAATAAATTTAAATAGTTGAAGGGGAGTGATTTCACAAAATGATAATTTTGTGCTTACTCACACAAGCCAGTGAAAGCAGAAATGAAATGAGATATATGGTCAAATTACCATAAGAGGCAGGCAACTAGAAAGACAGTGGTATTTAAGAACACAATAGTAAGCGGGTAGGTGGGTTAGGAAAAATTTTTGCCTAACTCACAAGAGACAGAGCTGTGGTCTCTTTTGAAGCTTTAATATGCAGTTAAAAGCAGAATACAAGTAAAACACAAGGTAAAGAAAACAAATCACAGTATTCAAAATATAAAAAGGCAATAAAGTAAAACAAAATACAACAAATAAAAAACAAACTAGACTTTCCTTCACAGCAAAGTGTAGCAAAGTCTGGTGAGCTTTTCTAATAAAGCTCTGAAATGTTTTATTTTACCCCTTAAATAGAAGGTTTAGTTCCTAGCTCCACCCCCTCAGTTCACAAATGATTAACCTTAAGTTTGGTATCCAAACATTTTAAGTTATTTTACTTGTTTACCGGGGTAGAAAACTGATCTCCATGGATCTTTTCAGACTCAGCTTAGGTGCTCTGTCTGGTTAAGAATAAAAAAACAAGGTATGTAAACTGTGCAACCCCTCAAAATTGACCAGGAATCTAAAGAAGTGGGTTCACATAGTCTCAGGAACAAAACAAAATGGTGCTCAAAAAACAAAATGAACGTCTGTACCAATGTGTGATGAATAAACGAGATTGGTAGAGAAGTTCATTTTGTTGTTTGAGCACCATGTCGTTTTGTACCTGAGACTACACAAACCCACTGTTTAGAGCTCTGCCTGGTTAAGTGACTTGCTCTGAGTCACAAAGTTAGGTGACTGAGTCAGAGGGAATCAAACCCTGTCCAACTAAACCATGGGAAACAGCTTGTTAACCACTCCTTAATCTTCTATGCCAAATGCCAGACAAACAAACTGAAATTTCTCTGCAGAACTTAATTTTAGATCACAAATAATTCCAGGATACAAAAAACAGAGTAAAGCATGTTATTCACTTTTGGAAAATTTCCTTCCACTAGGATCATCAATAGGTTCATAGGTTCATAAGTAGGTACTAGGCTATTGGCCCTAGGGCCTATATATGCCTAACCAAAAAGGTACCCTGGCTTTCGCCAACCAAGAAAATTATTTTCCTGTGCCCTTGTCGAGCAGAGACACAGAAGTGATCCCTGGGGTGAATTTCCTATCTCCCATCCAATCATCAAGATTTTTCTTGAAGAGTGCTAATAAGAAGCTTTGTTTGATACAGATAGGTACTTTGTTCCAGAGTATGCGAAGCCTCTGGGACAGGAATCTATCCCTCCAGCATGTTCTGTTTATTGTGGTGACAAGGTAGCTCAGAGGGATTGGGATTTCTTTATGTGGAACATGTTCAACAGCTCTGGGTTTGATATAACTTTGTATGTTAGGCAGAGATCACCTCTGAGTAGGCGATATGCGATGGAGTAAAGCTGGAGTTTTTTTTGAGACGGTCTGCATAGTGCATCTTTTTGAAGCTGCTAATCCTCTTTGTGAAGCATTTCTGTGGCCTTTCTAGTTGTTGTAGAAGTCTTGTGAGGTGCATACCAAAAGAAGGGGCGTTGTACTCTATAATGGGTCTAATGAGTGATGAGTAGAGGGGAACAATGACCTCTTTTTACCTGGATGAGAAATCTTTTGTGATGAGGTGTGCCATGTAGAAGGGTTTTCTGACTACTGTGGTGATGTGATTATCAAAGGAGAGACTTCTGTCCACCTGTGTCCCAGGGTCTCTTATCATCCTTTCGGTGTTAAGTAGACTACTGCCTATGTGGTAGTTCATGGATACAGAGTTTTTACTTAAAGGGATGACAATGCACTTTTTGGCATTGAGCTTGAGGCCATGGCTTTAACACCAGGCATCTGTCTCAGTGATGCCCTTTTGTAGAATGTCCACATCATTAGGAGTTTCGATTATGGCTCCTAGTTTGCAGTCATCTGTGAACTTCATTAGCCAAAGACCTTCTGTGTTAGCCTGTACTTCAGAGAAGTTGATACCAGACAGGAGAGGACCCAGGATTGAACCCTGTGATACTCCACTTGTCACTGGTCTGAAGTCAGATTTGGAGTCTGCTACTTTCACAATGTGGGTTCTGTCAGTGAGCCAGTTGACAACCCATCTTGTGACTTAGGGATTTATACCTAGTTTAGTGAGATTATCTACAATTCCAGAGTGGGGGATGGTGTCTAAAGCCTTGGCAAGCTCTAGATAGGCTGTGTGAACCACCTTACCCTCATCTACAGCTTTGGTGACCACTTCAAAGAAGTCTATCAGGTTTAGAAGACATGATCTGCCTTTTATAAACCCAAACTGGGTGGGGTCCAGAGTCTGGAGATTACCAGTGTCATTGCTTATAAGTTCCGTGATGATACGTTCCATAGCCTTGCAGACCAGGCTCGTCAGGCTAATGGGGCGGTAGTTCCCAGGGCCCGTGGTGGCTCTCCCTTTGTGGACTGGGATAACTGTCGCTGTGTGCCATTTAGTGGGCACAAAGCCTGAGGTGAGGCTATGATTGAACATGGTACTTAGGTGAGGTGCCAGTTCATTCTGTACTTCATGTAGAATACAGCCTGGGATGTTGTCAGGTCCCATGGATGCTGTGTCCTTGGCTTTGGAGAGTGTGGTTTTTACCTGTGCAGCCATGGTTACAGGAACTTTGCATTCTTCCGGTATAGAGATGGGCCCTTTAGGGGGTGAGAGGGGGGTAAAGTTAGCACTGAACCTATCTGCAAGGATGTTGGCAATATCAGTTGGTTCTGTATATTTAGTGCCATTGTGCTGTAACTCAGAGCAGATCTGAGTGTTACCATTGAGATTCTTGACATAACTATAGAATGCTTTGTGGTTGTCTTTAGAATCAGTGGCGATTTTGTTTTCATAACTAGCTTTGGAGGATTTTATGAGGGACCTCAGCTTCTTACTGAGGCTGACCAGGGATTTCCTCCAATCATGGGATTTTACTCTTTTTTTTGCAACAGTTTCTTTCTTCTGTTGTAGAATTTGTTTATGGCAGGAGAGCATCAGATTGGCTTCCTTTTTTTTTGAGGATAGCTTCCTGGTTCTGTTAGGGATTGCATGATCCATGCACTCGTGTAAGTGTTTATAAAGTGCATTTATTTAGGATTTAGCAGTCGTACCTCTATTGTTCATCTGCATGGGTGTCGTGAAGTTTGCCATTTCTGTCTTAAGAAGCATGAAGTTGGCTTTGGAGAACTTTTTTACTGTGGTTTCCCTAAAGGGGGTTGGGGTGGGATGTGGACGTCTAGGGTGATAAGTTTGTGGTCAGCTCTGACCAATGAGAAATTGACCTCTGGTGTGGAACACCGGTTGCCCATGTTGGTAATGACCAGGTCTAGGATATTGCTGCCCCTGGTGGGGGTGTGGATAAATTGATCCAAAGCATTGGAATTTATGAAGTCCAGAAAACATTGAGCAAAAGAGTTGTTACATGAGTAGTTTTTCCACTTAATGGTGGGTAGTTGAAATCGGCTATTATTAGGGTGTTAGGTTGTACCCTAACATTTTCCAGTGTATCAAGAAATGAGGAGTGGGAATCCTGGGGCATGGTGGGGGATCTGTAGCAAGCTACAATTTGGATTGCAGGCTTGCCCAGAGTTAGTTGCACTTGGATAATCTCAGATGCATTATGCTGAGCAACTAGCCTGGAGGTGTAGATATCCTTAATGAATATGTAGATGCCTCTGCCTTTAGTGTTTCAGTCCAGGTTAGGTGGCCGAAAGGTGTGGTATGAATTATAGCCTAGTAATGCAGGGGAGCTCTCTGGAGCCTTGAACCAGGTCTATGTCACTGCACAGATGTCGATGTTCTCCGTTTTAAGTAGTGCCTCGAGTGGGTGTATTTTGAGGTTTAAACTTCTAGCACTAAGTAGCATTACCCTCAGATTTTGCTTGCTTGTACCTGTTATAGTGGTGAATTTGTCATTTGAACCTTGTCTAAAAAAGGCAATATAGGGGTGACAAGAGCCTTAGCCAGTATCCAGAATCCCAAGGGCGGCAGGTGCAGGCCATCTCTGGCAAAGCATCGTGGTCTATCGATCATGTCATCCCAGGCAGACAGATACTGGATCCCCTTAGAATGACACCAGAAGCTTAGCCAATTGTTGAAGTCAATCATTTTGTCCTTATACTGTGGTATCATTCTGGGTGATGGCAGGATGCTACTCAGGGCTAGGGTCATACCTGCCTGGACTACAAGATTGGACAGCTCCTCCATGTCTCTTTTCATGTAGTCCAGGGAGGTACGTCTCAGGTCATTCACACCAACAAGGTCAATGACAGAGTCATATTTGTACTTGTGTTGTGATGTGAGTGCGTGCGATATTCAATTGCAGTATGTCAACAATTCCAGATATTTCTAGAAGAGCTGCTGCAACATTTTGCACTCTGGGCACACTTCCTCCCATACCTTTATGATACAGAGGTCGTCAAAATATTTGGCAAACTTTTCATGATTCTGTAACAAAAATTACAATGCACACTAACATTATTTCTTCTGTATTCATTTTTTAAATATGTTCCTATGACTATTGTGTGCAAACTTCTAGTCAAGTCACAAATCCGATCTCCTGCTGCAGATAAACTACACATCGAAGTTCTTAAATTAGCGGCTTGATCTCTTGCCTGTCCAGTTTCTGTAAATTCCTTTACTCGTTCAGGATGTCATCTTCCCAAATATATGGAAATAAGCTGTTGTCATATGACTTTGCAAAAGTGGCTCAGTTTCTGCAGCAAATAACTATTGATTTATAGCTCTGTTATCAACACTTTATAAAATTACTTCTATAACTTATCAGCTCAGGTATTATGTTTTACTCTCAGCATGGCTTCAGCCCAATCCACAGGACTGATGATTCCTTGCTCAATGTGAAAGAATTCATCTTTACTTATCTAGGCAGTGGAAGGAAAGTTGGAACCATATACATTCATTTTATATCCCCTCAAGCTTATAGAAATACTTACTAGAACAGGTCTTACCCCGAGTGGTATCAAGTGGTTCTTGGACTGTTTAGTAAGCAAAGAAGAAATAGTCAAGATAGAACTCTGCCTGTTCACACCTTATGTTAGTCAGTGTCAGAGATCCTCAAGGGTTCATTGCCTCACAATGAGCCCTGTTCCAATGAAATGCGAATCATCAAACTAGTTTCATTAATTCACATGTTTATGAACAGAAGGTTAATGAACACAGGTAAGATAGATCATCGGGAGTAGAGTAAGGAATAGCCTCCTTATATCTAACGTCATGCAGTCTTGGATTTGGTATATTTAGAGATATGAAAGTCAAAAGAAGTCTGCTGAGGGAAGGCTCCAGTATCCCAGTTGAACATGAAAACATGTACCAAAGGCTGATCCAAGCAGTACTAACTTTATTGCAACACTAGCTCTTTTACACAATGCTTCTTCAGGTGTAGATACAATGCAATCACTTACACCCTTTTTATCAGCAAATAACAATATCACATGACAGGCATCAATCATCATTTAAAGAAAGACTAAATAAAAACATATAAAAGTATGTATAAGTGCTTGTGAAAAAAAAAACACACTGAAATATTAACTAATAAATTAAAATATATGTGCACATAAATAAATACATAAATAAATATGTATAACATTACTCTAAAATAAAACTAATTCTGAAACTACCTATGCAGGGCTCTTTTACTTAGTACAGGTTTCATGGGTACACAGTCATTGAGCCCATGACCATGATTGGCCCTTAGCATGACTATCCATTTTGCTTCTATTTCTTCTGTCCTAGCCCTAATGTCTCCTACTCTTAAACTCTCATACGTCCTAGAAACTACAATAAAAACTATCATTGTAAACCTTATACATATCAGACAAACAAATCTGTTCAAATGCATTAACCAACGCATTTTGCTTAGGAATAAAAGTACTAGGCTTCCTAAAAGTCAATAAAGGGTCATTTATACCTTGTTTGAACATACATTTCAAAGTTAAATTTCTAATAAACATTTTAAAATCAAATACAATGTCTGTAATAGACATATCTGTGGAGGGTATGAACGATAAACCTTTACTTAAAACATTAAGTTCCATCTCAGATAAACAATGCTGAGATAAATTAGTCACTAGTGCCTTACTTGCTGAAACGCCTTCTTGATCGTGTAAATATGTAAAGGGTAGGATAAGGGAGCACATTTACCACATTGGGAAAGGGAGTAGCAATAATGCGTTGGCTAAGCATATTCAGAGTATGGGTGAAAATCACAAATTTCTTTTTATGGTAGTTTCTAGGACGTATGAGAGTTTAAGAGTAGGAGACATTAGGGCTAGGACAAAAGAAATAGAAGCAAAATGGATAGTCATAGTAAGGGCCAATCATGGTCATGGGCTCAATGACTGTGTACCCATGAAACCTGTCCTAAGTAAAAGAGCCCTGCATAGATAGTTTCAGAATTAGTTTTATTTTAGAGTAATGTTATACATATTTATTTATGTATTTATTTATGTGCACATATATTTTCATTTATTGGTTAATATTTCAGTGTGTTTTTTTTCACAAGCACTTATACATACTTTTATATGTTTTTATTTAGTCTTTCTTTAAATGATGATTGATGCCTGTCATGTGATATTGTTATTTGCTGATAAAAAGGGTGTAAGTGATTGCATTGTATCTACACCTGAAGAAGCATTGTGTGAAAGCACTAGTGTTGCAATAAAATCAGTACTGCTTGGATCAGCCTTTGGTACATTTGTTCGTGTTCAACTGGGATACTGGAGCCTTCCCTCAGCAGACTTCTTTTGACTTTCATTTTTGTGATTTTTTTGTCTCTGCAGAGGTATCTGGTGCTTATTGGATATATTTTTTACTTTTTCTTGATATTTAGAGATATATTGGGTGTTGGGGGTTGGAGGGGTGCAGTTCCCAACAAAAACTGTTTTTGCTTTTTTTGTTGTAGTTATTAATGTGCAATGCCGACTATTGTATAGTTCCTTTGAACGTTGCTTCACTTTCCATCCATGCTGTTAATCTGTCACTCACTGCTTAGTCTGTTACTTAAAATCAAAATCAGACACATTGGCTATCAGGCTGACCCATTGAAAATAGGCTACAACAGAACTTTCACTCATTACAAACACTGGATCTTTACCTTGTTCCTTAATTCACTTGCAAATGCTTGTTCACTTGCAAAACAAAATAAATGCTTTTACAACAAAATTCTATTCTAAATGAGATGTAATTTCCTCCTGCTATTCCAACAATGCTCATTTCCCACCTCAAACTAGGCCTTGCCTGAACATTAAATTTCAGGATGACTCAAGGAGGTTAACTTACCCAAATGACTTAGTCACATCCTTGATGGTCAAGGAGGTTAACCTAACCAAATGACCTAGTCACATCCTTGACAGTCACATTGTCTGCTATTTACATTCATCACATTGTTGTTAGAACCAGCTACAAGCTTGCCAAATTTTACAAAGTGAAATCGCTCCTCCCTGATGCAATAAGGTTGTCAGATGCAAAATCATAGCACCTCTCTTCTGTTCTTTACTTGGCCAACCTTTTCATGGATTTCAATGTTTCCTGAATTATAAATTGGAACACGTCTACAATAAGATCATATGTTTTGCTGCAAGACATTGTGGCTGGACACACCATTTTATCTCCCTATGCACTTGATTTCATTAAGATTTATTATTTATACTCAGTAAATTTATATTCACTATGCACATAAACTTATATGCACTCTTATCTATCCAGTTGCATTCAAAACTGATAAGTTTAAATAATCTATGTGTGACCTCAGACCCTGCACAGGCAGATTGACAGCTGACCCAAAATCTGGATTATTGTTAGTGACTATATGTTGCAATAAACATACAATTGCATAATCTCCCTCACAACTCCAGATATAGTCAAGAGATGAAAACTTTCATTACGGCATTAACTAAGCATTTCCAGGACAATTGGAACCACAAGTTTGGTATCATGTGTTTTACCATGATACAAATCATATACTTACACTGCGAGTCTGCACAGTACTGCACCATGTAATTTATTTATAAATGGGCAAGGTGCATTTATAGTTCTAATATCTAAAAGTTAATATCATTACTAAGTGTTGCCTTATACTATACCTCATCTCATTTGCCATTCAGTTATGTTTTCTGTACAAACTACTTTAAATGTCTGCAACTGTTGAAAATATATGCCTGATCTTTTGCATGTACGACTATATGAATGATACCCCAAACCTCATTTGTATATCAGTACGTAACATATGTAACCCTAGAATGTCCATTGTTAAAATTGCACTACTGTTGACATGGGATCTTCTGCCTGGCAATGCACTGAAAATGGGAGTTCCTAGATAGTGCACCCCTTTATTCAACTGTGTACGTATGTATATGTATATGTATATGTATGTCTATACGTGGTTTCACTTCACAGTCTCGAAAAACTGAAATTTCCAATTTCAATATCTCGAGATGAAAGTGTTGAAAGTGTAGTTGCCTGAAACTGCATATGACCGAACTTGGAAATGTCGAATCCCCGGTTGTGGTGCTGCGCTATGTGACGTGTGGTTTACTGTGTCTGTAAGGTGCAGTGTGCTATGGGATATGAGGATGGCTGCCGATGTGTGGTTATAGCTGGAGATTCAGGTGTTTTTTTAAGGGTTTTGGTTAGGGATTTGAGTGTATGTGAGTGTGTTGGGAAGTTTTAGGTGTAGGTTAGGGCAGGTAGGTAAATGGTGAGTGTGTAAGGGTTGAAAGTGGGGGTGTTTGTACATATGTAATGTGTGTTTGTGCAACGGAAATGTGGAGTGTATAGCAGTGAGTTTAGTGTCTTTTTCTTTTTAGTGCAACCTCGGAGTTTGTATATATGCCCCCCTGGTTATATGTAAGTTAGGTGAGTTTGATTTGTATTTTTGTCTGTGTGTGTATTTTGTTGGTTTGTTGTAGTATAGGGAGGATGCATGTTTGCTTGTGTGGTGGAGGGTGTATTTTAAATTAGAGTATCACATACTGAAAGTTCGATATTCTGAAGTTTCAGTATTGTGATGATCAGTTTTATGGAGTTTCGTGATTTTGTGGTTTCGGTACTTTCGTTTTGAGATACAGAAATTTGCGATTTCAGTATTTTGAGATTTTAAAGTGAATCCGTATATGTATATGTATATGTATATGTATATGTACATGCATAAGTATATGTGAGTGTCTCATCAAGCAGCAGACACAACAGCGAGCAATAAAAAAAGAACAATATTTTAAACTGAATTTATAATGATTGAAAACAAATAAATAAATAAAACTCATTGGTTTTGCAGAGGGACAAGCCCCCTGCACCCCCACCCTCTGCTAATTGTGGATACTAACTCTGAGATCACACAATCTAATTCTACACAGGAGGGACAAGTACCCCCTTCACCACCCCACAACCTGCTAATTATATATACTAACTCTGAGATCACGCAATCTGATTTTATGTAGCAGGACAAGCCCCCTGCACCCCCTACACCCCCTGGTATTTATATATACTAACTTTGAGATATCACAGTCTAATTCTATGTAGGAGGGACAAGCTTCCTGCACCCACACACCACCTGATAATTATATATACTAATTCTGAGATCGCACAATTTAACTCTGTGTAGGAGGGACAAGTGCCATGCACTGCTTCACATACCCCTGCTAAGTATATATACATACTAGCTCTGAGATCATACAATCTAATTCTATGAAGCAGGGACAAGCCCCCCTGCACCCCTTACACACCCTGCTAATTATATATACTTAGTCTAAAATCACACAATCTAATTCTATGGAGGTGGAACTAGCCCCCCAACACCACCACACCCCCTGCTTATTATATATACTAACTCTGAGATCACACAATCTAATTCTTTATAGGAGGGGCAAAGGGGCAAGTCCCCTGCATCCCCACACCCCCATACTAATTAAATATACCAATTCTGAGATCACACAACTGCAGAGTTTAGGTTCATAGGTTCATAGGTAAGTACTAGGCTATCTGCCCATGGGCATTTATAAGCCTAGCCACAGAGTGATGACTTTCGCCTCTCCATTAGATTAGTAACCTGGGCCTCTGTCAACAGGGCTCCTGAAGTGATCCCAGGGTAGAACTTATGATTACCCATCCACTCATCAAGATTTCTCTTGAAGAGGGTCATAGAGGAGCTCTGTCGAATATGGATTGGGATTATATTCCAGAGTGAGGGGAGTCACTGGGACAGGAATCTATCCCTCCAGCATGTCCTGTTTATTGTTGTACATAGGTTCAAGTCACTAGAACGAGTGGTTCTGAGGGATCTCATTTTTTTGAGGTGAAGCATGTCCATTAGTTCAGGGTTTGACATGGCCCTATAGGTCAGGCATAGGTCACCTCTGAGCAGACGGTAAGCGACTGAGAAGAGCTGGAGCTTTTTTAGTCGTGCTTCACAGGGTAATTGTTTAAGGCCCTTAATCCTCTTAGTGAGGTACTTCTGTGGTCTTTCTAGTTGTTGCAGGTGTCTAGTGAGGTACATCCCAAATGGGGCATTGTACTCTATCATGGGCCTAATGAGTGAGGAGTAAAGGGGCACAATCACCTCCTTGGATCTGGATGAGAAACCCTTTGTGATAAGGTGTGCCACATAGAAGGATTTCCTGACCGTTTTGGCTATGTGGTTATCAAAGGAGAGCATGCTATCTACTTGGGTACCCAGGTCCCTAATTACTTCTTCTTTACTTAGTGGATTCCCATCTATGTGGTAGTTTGTAGTAACAGCAACTCCCCTGCTACACCACAATCCCATACAAAAGGCAGGGCAAAAACTTCATTAAAAACAACATTCGCTCATATGAGCATTTGTTGTTATTCACAGCCTGAAAAACTGTTCACACAAATGGGTGTTAGCATTTTCAGAATGCAACAATATATGTATATGTATATGTGTACACACACACACACACACACACACACACACACACACACACACACACACACTCGTGTGTGTATGTGTGTGTATGCATTCATTACATTATATACATATGTATGTGTATGTGAATGCCATTATATGATATTTCATTGAAAAAACTTTAAGTGGAATCCATTTAAATGGAAGGACAGCATTGTTTGAACCCAGCCTCCCATTTTAACTTGAGATGTGTGCCATCAAAATCCTCCCAAAAATGAAGGAAGTCATGGGCAGTGACAGAAACTCTATATCTGGGAAGAATCATGATGACCAACCATTTTAGTTATTAACTATGGTGCTCAGTGTCCCCTAGACAGAAAAACATGGGCCACAGAATGCACACTATTTCAGGGCTAGCCACTCAGTGCTACAACACTTGGCGCTGGCTGATATGGTCGCATAAATTAATGTTACCAGAAGGAGCAAAGGTACTTATAGATACAAAATGGATTGAGTATCCTGCTAACTCTGACCTGCGCCAGTTTTGGGAAGAGTCTACACACCACCACCATTACCAGTGTCATTGTCCAGTGTTTGTTCTGTCCAGTACCCTGCTACCGGCCAGTTGGCATCAGATATTCAGACAGTTCCTCAGATGTGGTCAGCTGGAATACATGTCTTGGGAGAAAGCTGGGTGTAAAAAATAAGCAACCTGCCAGAGATGAACAAATGTTATACTCTGAATATTGTTACACTGACTGCATGTATTTTAGACATGATTGACATAATGGCCAGAAGGAGAATGGATGCTCTGTCTTTCCAGCAGACAAGATGGAAGAACAATGCTCCAAAGTTGCTTGGTCTGGGTTCCAGAGTCTACCATTCAGAAAAACAGATTAGGAATCATGTGAGAGACAGAATGAGAGTCTCTTCTGAAAACAGTAAGAGATGTCAATCCAAATCAATGACAGATGACAGCAATCATCATGATATCCACCTAATGCAGAACTTTTAAGACATCTTTAATAACATGGGATAAAATGCATTGGTCTAGATAATGGGTTAACTGATTGCTCATACTGGTGAAGAAAGAACTGGACATAAGGATTTCTTGGGACCACATGCTTGCGACAATAGGTACAATGAAGGGCAGGCCTTTCTAGACTTCAGTCTGACAAACCGCTAAATGGTGGTGTATACATGCTTCACCAAGAATGGCAATCACAACATCACATGCTAGAGTGACCAATATTCATTTTTATTTATTTATTTATTTACATTTGTTGACCGGGAGTGTCCGACTGGATGTAGGTCTATTTTCAGCGGAGGCCTGGGGAGAAAAGCTCCACAGTTAAAATAAACAGACAGTATTTACATTGGATTACATAGTGATTAACAATTTACATAGCAATTACTTACAACATATTTACAGATGAAGAACATAGTACATCAGTAGACAACTAGAATCTTTATCTGTGAAGTGCATACCAGACATTAACAAATGTTACAAGAAGAAGAAGTTTGTGTTGTATAATAAGTACTGGCTTATGAGCATCTGAGCTTGCTATAATCAAGGTAGTTAGTGGAGTGGAAAGAAAGGTAGTGGTTGGATGGGGTGGATGATATTAGAGTGGGAGTTGTAATGTGGGTAGGCCTCCACCTAGTAAGGAAATGGTATTTGGGGTTAAATCAGAGATTGTGAACTCAAGGTGGACCACAAGCATAAACTACTGATAGATACAGTCAGTTGCAAGAAGTGGTCAGACAAGGATGTGATCATCAACAGAGTCTAGGATAAAGACCTGGACATTGACAGAAATAAAATCACAGGCATTCAAGGATCTAGCACCTCAGGAAGGAGAAGAAATAGGTGGAGGCAAAGAAGAATGACAGCAGCTCAAAACAGCATGTTTGGGGACTACAGAACAGATATGTGGCCAAGCCAGGCCTGGAAATAACATTTCAGCCACAGAACACAGACCAAAACACAAAAGGATGGGGTGTATCCATATTCATCAAGGATACCCACACCTCCAGGTTAGTGGCACAACATGATATCTCTGAGATCATCCATGTGCAATTAACATTGGGCAAATCTGCAATGCAGAGGCCACAACATATTGGACTTGGTCATCACCAACATGGGCGATAGGTGTTCCGTACCGGAGGTCAACCCGTCACTGGTTAGATCAGACTATAAACTAATCACCCTGGATGTCCACACCCCACCACCACCCCCAACCAAAGAAACCACAGTGAAAAACTTTTCTAAAGCAAACTTCACCTTACTTAAGGCAGAGGTGGTAAGTTTCACAGCCCCCACGCTAAAGGATAACACTGCCCAAGATGCAGAATCCTTTACAATTGCACTCTATGAGCACCTACAAGGATGCATGGATCATGCCATCCCTAGCAAACCCAAGACTCACTCCCCTAAGAGAAGAAAACTAGTCTGGTGGACCCCTGCCATAAACAGGTTATACAACAGAAGGAAGAAACTAGTTCAGAAAAAAAGCTAATCCCAAGAAGGGAAGACATCCCTGATCAGTAGCAGTAAGAAACTAAGGTCCCTCATAAAATCATCCAAGGCTAACTTCGAAAGAAAAATAGCCAAGGATTCGAAAGATAACCACAAGGCCTTCTTTAGCTATGTCAAGAAACTAAGTGGCAACTTGCAGATATGCTCTGAGCTAGTGCAAAATAGCACAAATTATACTGAACCTACTGATATTGCTAATATCCTGGCAGATAGATTCAGTGCAAACTTCACCTCCTTCTCACCTTCAAAAGGGCCCACAACAATAACAGAAAAGTGTAGTGTCCCGGAAATCACAGAAGCACAGGTGAAAACAGTTCTTTCAAAAGCCAAAAACACAGCATCAATGGGGCAAGATGGTGTCACAGGCTGCATCTTGCATGAACTACAGAACAAACGAACCCCCCACCTAAACACGCTGTTCAACCTCAGCCTCTCCACAGCCTACATGCCCATAGAATGGAGCACAGCAATGGTTATTCCGCTCCACAAAGGAGGGTCCATAACTGACCCTGGTAACTATCGCCCCATAAGCCTGACTAGCCGGGTCTGCAAGGCTATGGAGCGCATCATCATGGAACTCATTAACAAAGACATTGGGAATCTCCAAACGCTTGACCCGACCCAGTTCGGCTTTGTTAAGGGCAGATCATGCCTACTAAACCTGGTTGACTTCTTCGAGACAGTCACCAAGGCCATAGACGAGGAAAAGGTGGTTCACACAGCCTACCTTGACCTCGCCAAGGTGTTCAACACCATTCCTCACTCGGGTATTATAGAAAAACACACCAGCCTGAACATAAACCCCTACGTCACAAGATGGGTTGCCAACTGGCTTATAGACAGAACTCACACAGTAAGAATAGCAGGCTCCAGGTCCGACTCTAAACCAGCCACAAGTGGTGTCCCGCAAGGCTCGGTTCTGGGACCCCTACTGTTCGGCATATATTTCTCAGAAGTACAGGCAAACACAGGAGGACTATGGCTAACCAAGTTCATCGATGACTGCAAACTGGGAGCCTATAATCGACTCTCTGGCTGACACGGACATCCTTCAAAAAGGCTTTACTGAGAAGGACACCTGGTGTCAAAGTCATGGCCTCAAGATAAATGCCAAATAATGCATAGTCATCCCGTTTGCGAAAAATAAAACACTCACGAATTACCACATAGGTGGCAGCCCCCTTAATACAGAAGAGGTAATAAGAGATCTGGGGACTCAGGTGGATAGTAATCTCTCCTTTGACAATCATATTGCGAAAGTAGTTAGGAAATCCTTCTATGTAGCCCATCTAATTACTAAGGGGTTCGCCTCTAGAAATAAAGAGGTTATAGTGCCCCTCTACTCATCACTCATCAGACCCATCATAGAGTACAATGCCCCATTTGGGATGTACCTCACAAGGCACTTCCAACAGCTGAAAAGACCACAAAAGCACCTCACCAAGAGGATTACTGGCCTCAAACATATGTCCTATGCAGCCTCACTGAAAAAACTTTGGCTGTACTCAGTGGCATATCGCTTACTCAGAGGTGATCTCTGCCTGACTTACAAAGCCATGTCCAACTCAGAATTGATGGACATGCTCCACCTAAAGAAATCCAAGTCACTGCGAGCCACACACTCTAGTGAGCTAAACCTCACCACAACAATAAATAGAACATGCTGGAGGGATAGATTCCTGTCACAGAGACTCCCCATGCTTTGGAACAAAATTCCTAACTACATTAGGCAGAGCCCCTCACTAACACTCTTCAAGAGAAGCCTTGATGGGTAACAGAAAATACACCCCTGGTATCACTTCATTGGCTCTGCTTGTCAGAGGCTCAGTTAATTAATCAATGGGGCGGTGAAAGCCGACACACTCTGGCTAGGCTTATAAATGCCCTCAAGCAGATAGCCTAGTACCAACCTATGAGCCTATGAACCTATAAGGGAAGCTGGTGGCGGAATACAGAAATTCAGGATGTTATCTAAAGAAAGAAGGAGTGCAGGAAGGAGTAGATGGTAGAAAAGATGGAGAAGGCAAGAAGGAGTGTTGGTTGACTAATGAAGATGCTAAGATAGCAGTTACTGTTGGCGAGAGCATGTTATTGGAGAACCACATCCAGCTTTTGGAAGGGTGCTCAACAGACAATACAAAGAAAATGTTATTTGCAAAGCAGGAACAGCCAAAGAAGATAGCTAGCAAACACTATTCATAAAGGATGCCAGCAATAATTTACTGACCACTTCAAATGGCATCCATGGCAGATGGAAACAGTACTCAAGATAGAATATCCAAGAGGATGTTGTACTGCTGCATGCACAACCTACAGTGACACGCATGAACCACACTAAGGAAAACAACATCTAGAAAAGTAGCAGGCTCAAATGAGGTCATAAGGTCATAGCAGGTATCACCAAGAATGTTGGATGTCTTAGGCGATAAAATGACCCCTGAGGGTAGTCATAATGGAATTGTCTAGGAAAGACGTATCCCAGATGACTGGGGAATAAACATTTTAGTGCCAGTGTTTAACAATGAAGGGAATAGTCACAAATTCAGACAGTACAGAGGTATCATATACTCTTGTTACATAGCAGGCACATGCTGGAGGGGACAGGAGGTTCATAGGTTCATACTAGGCTATCTGCCCAAGGGCATTTATAAGCCTAGCCCATAGTTTTGTGGCTTTCGCCACCCCTTTAGTTTGAATAAAAACTATGCCTATCATTTTTCTGTGCCTCTGTCAAGCAGTGACACTGAAGTAATCCCTGGGGTATATCTGCGATCTCCCATCCATTGGTCAAGATTCCTCTTGAACAAAGCCAGCGAGGTGCTCTGCCTCACATGTACCGGGATTTTGTTCCACAGCATAGGGAGTCTCTGGGTGATGAATCTGTCCCTCCAGCACGTTCTAGTTATAACCGTGTCAAGGTTTAAGTCTCCCGCCCCTGTGGTTCTGAGGGATCTAGATTTTTTGAGGTGAAGCATATTCATCAAATCTGGGTTTGACATGGCCTTATATGTCAGGCACAGGTCACCTCTGAGCAAGCAGTATGAGACTGAATAGAGCTGGAGTTCTTTCAGTCGGGCAGCATAAGACATATTTTTGAGACCCTTTATCCTTTTGGTGAGGAACTTTTGGGGCCTTTCAAGCTGCAGCAGGTGTCTGGTCAAATACATTCCAAACGGGGCATTGTACTCAATCATAGGTCTAATGAGTGATGAGTACAGGGGGACGATGACCTCCCTTGATCTAGATGTGAATCCCTTCATGATCAGGTGGGTGATATAGAAGGTTTTCCTAACTACTTTAGCAACATGAGTGTCAAACGAAAGGCTACTGTCAACTTGGGTCCCCAGATCCCTGATGACTTTTTCTGTGCTCAGTGGATTGCCATCTATATGTTAGCTAGGGGTAACCTTGTTTTTCCCGAAGGGTATGACTATGCATTTTTTGGCGTTTAACTTCAGGCCATGGCTCTGGCACCAGTTATCCATTTCTGTGAGGCCCTTCTGGAGGATATCTGTGTCAGATGTGTTTTCGACTATAGCGCCCAGTTTGCAGTCATCTGCAAACTTTGTCAGCCATAACCCTCCTGTGTTTGCTTGTACTTCAGAAAAGTAGATGCCGAACAAGAGTGGACCCAGGACTGAGCCCTGTGGGACACCACTTGTGACAGGCTTTGAGTCTGACATGGCTCCAGCAACTCTGACCCTGTGGGTTCTGTCACTTAGCCAGTTTGCAACCCATCTTGTGATGTATGGGTTTACATTCAAGCTGATAAGTTTTTCGATGATACCTGAGTGGGGTATTGTGTCGAAGGCCTTTGCCAGGTCGAGATAGGCTGTATAGACTGCCTTTCCCTCATCAATGGCCTTGGTGACTGTCTCGAAAAAGTCAACCAAGTTTAAGAGGCAGGATCTGCCTTTGACAAAGCCAAATTGGGTTGGATCCAAAGTCTGCAAGTTCCCTATGTCTTTATTTATGAGTTCCATTATGATCCTCTCCATGGCTTTGCAGATAAGGCTTGTCAAGCTAATGGGGCGGTAATTTCCAGGGTCTGTGGAGGCACCGCCCTTATGAAGTGGGACCACAGTCGCCGTGCGCCACTCCTTGGGTACGTATCCTGAGGTGAGGCTAAGATTAAACAGCTGTCCTAACTGTGGGTTTAATTCCTCATTGAGTTCATGAAGCACACAGCCGGGACACCATCCGTCCCATGGGTGCTGTGTTTTTTCCCC
Organism: Protopterus annectens; assembly: GCF_019279795.1. Lineage (NCBI taxonomy): Eukaryota > Metazoa > Chordata > Ceratodontiformes > Protopteridae > Protopterus > Protopterus annectens. The sequence goes on from NC_056746.1 coordinate 94,245,811, forward strand.
TACTGAGGGCAGTTCTCACCTCGGCGTTGGAGATGGTTGGCGGGGCTACAATCCTCTGGAAAAGATATCTCGCCTTTTGGGGAGAAGTTTGCACTGAACCTGTCAGCCAGTATGTTAGCAATGTGTGTAGGTTCAGTAATTTTCACATCATTTTGAACTAATTCTGAGCATATCTGGGAGTTTCCTCCTAGGTTTCTAACATAGCTAAAGAAGGCCTTATGATTGTCTTTAGAGTCCTTGGCGATTTTTCTCTCAAAATTTGCCTTGGATGATTTTATGAGAGCTCTTAGTTTTTTACTTATAATGATCAAAGGTGTCTTACCTTTCAAGGATTTTGCTCTATCTTGTAGTAGCTTCCTCCTTTTGGTGTAGAGCTTGTTTATGGCTGGGGTCCACCAGACTGGACGCTTGCCTTTGGTACAGAGAGTCTTAGTTTTGTTTGGGATTGCCTGATCCATGCAGTCCTGTAGGTGCTGGTAGAAGGCATTTGTAAGTGATTCAGCAGTTTGAGTAATGTTTACCACTAGCTCAGGGGCCTTAAAGGAGACCACACTAGTTTTTAGAAGTGTGAAATCGGCTTTTGAGAAGTTTTTCACTGTGGTCTTTTTTGTTTCAGGTGGGGCGGGATGAGGACCTCCAGCGAGATTAGTTTATGATCTGATCTCACCAGTGAGGGTATACTTCGTGTTGAACATTTTGATCCCATGTTCGTGATGATGAGATCAAGTATGTTTTCTCCTCTTGTGGGGATGGTGACTAGTTGTTCCATGGCATTTGAGTTTATGAACTCCAGGAATCTTTGGGTTAGAGTGTTCGGGCTTGAGTAGTGTTCCCAGTCTATATTAGGGTAGTTGAAGTCACCTAGTATGATGGTGTTTGAGATACATTTATCCCTCCAATGTTTTCAGGAAGGCCATGTGAGGTTCCTGAGTTTGAGAGGGTGGCCTGTAACATGCTACAAATTGCAGAGCAGTCTTGCCTATGGTTAATTGCACCTGGATGGTCTCAGATGCATCAGGCGTTGCCACCAACCTTGAGGTGTGGGTGTCCTTATGAATATGGACACCCCCCTCCTTTCTTGGTGTTGTCCGGATTTTGGGGCCGGAATGCATGATATGAGGTGAAACCTGTTAGTGCTGGGGTGCTCTAAGGAGCCTTGAACCAGGTTTCTGTCACAGCACAGACATCGATGTTCTCCATATTGAGAAGGGCCTCGAGTGCGTGCATCTTGAGAGTGAGACTTCTGGCATTGAGCAGCATTACCCTTAGTTTTTTCCTTTTGGTGTTCTAGGGTGGTAGGTTTAGAATTTGAGCCTTGCCTAAAAAGGCACTATGGGGTGGCAAGAGCCTTTGCCAATATCGGGAAGCCCAGGGTGACAGGTGCAAGCCGCCTCATGGGCAGCGTGGCTTGTCCAGCATGTCATCCCAGGCAGACAGACATTGATCCCCTTTGAATGACACCAGAATTTAAGCCAATTATTAAAGCTGATCATCTTATCACTGTATTGTGGCATCATTCTAGGTGAAGGTCAAGAAGATGGTCATGACATCAGGATGGTAGTTAGTGGAGTGGAAAGAAAGGTAGTGGTTGGATGGGGTGGATGATACTAGAGTGGGAGTTGTAATGTGGGTAGGCCTCCACCTAGTAAGGAAATGGTATTTGGGGTTAAATCAGAGATTGTGAACTCAAGGTGGACCACAAGCATAAACTTCTGATAGATACAGTCAGTTGCAAGAAGTGGTCAGACAAGGATGTGATCATCAACAGAGTCTAGGATAAAGACCTGGACATTGACAGAAATAAAATCACAGGCATTCAAGGATCTAGCACCTCAGGAAGGAGAAGAAATAGGTGGAGGCAAAGAAGAATGACAGCAGCTTAAAACAGCATGTTTGGGGACTACAGAACAGATATGTGGCCAAGCCAGGCCTGGAAATAACATTTCAGCCACAGAACACAGACCAAAACACAAAAGGAGGGGGTGTATCCATATTCATCAAGGATACCCACACCTCCAGGTTAGTGGCACAACATGATATCTCTGAGATCATCCATGTGCAATTAACATTGGGCAAATCTGCAATGCAGAGGCCACAACATATTGGACTTGGTCATCACCAACATGGGCGATAGGTGTTCTGTACCGGAGGTCAACCCTTCACTGGTTAGATCAGACTATAAACTAATCACCCTGGATGTCCACACCCCACCACCACCCCCAACCAAAGAAACCACAGTGAAAAACTTTTCTAAAGCAAACTTCACCTTACTTAAGGCAGAGGTGGTAAGTTTCACAGCCCCCACGCTAAAGGATAACACTGCCCAAGATGCAGAATCCTTTACAATTGCACTCTATGAGCACCTACAAGGATGCATGGATCATGCCATCCTTAGCAAACCCAAGACTCACTCCCCTAAGAGAAGAAAACTAGTCTGGTGGACCCCTGCCATAAACAGGTTATACAACAGAAGGAGGAAACTAGTTCAGAAAAAAAGCAAATCCCAAGAAGGGAAGACATCCCTGATCAGTAGCAGTAAGAAGCTAAGGTCCCTCATAAAATCATCCAAGGCTAACTTCGAAAGAAAAATAGCCAAGGATTCGAAAGATAACCACAAGGCCTTCTTTAGCTATGTCAAGAAACTAGGTGGCAACTTGCAGATATGCTCTGAGCTAGTGCAAAATAGCACAAATTATACTGAACCTACTGATATTGCTAACATCCTGGCAGATAGATTCAGTGCAAACTTCACCTCCTCACCTTCAAAAGGGCCCACAACAATAACGGAAAAGTGTAGTGTCCCGGAAATCACAGAAGCACAGGTGAAAACAGCTCTTTCAAAAGCCAAAAACACAGCATCAATGGGGCAAGATGGTGTCACAGGCTGCATCTTGCATGAACTACAGAACAAACGAACCCCCCACCTAAACACGCTGTTCAACCTCAGCCTCTCCACAGCCTACATGCCCATAGAATGGAGCACAGCAATGGTTATTCCGCTCCACAAAGGAGGGTCCATAACTGACCCTGGTAACTATCACCCCATAAGCCTGACTAGCCGGGTCTGCAAGGCTATGGAGCGCATCATCATGGAACTCATTAACAAAGACATTTGTTAAGGGCAGATCATGCCTACTAAACCTGGTTGACTTCTTCGAGACAGTCACCAAGGCCATAGACGAGGAAAAGGTGGTTCACACAGCCTACCTTGACCTCGCCAAGGTGTTCAACACCATTCTTCACTCGGGTATTATAGAAAAACTCACCAGCCTGAACATAAACCCCTATGTCACAAGATGGGTTGCCAACTGGCTTATAGACAGAACTCACACAGTAAGAATAGCAGGCTCCAGGTCCAACTCTAAACCAGTCACAAGTGGTGTCCCGCAAGGCTCGGTTCTGGGACCCCTACTGTTCGGCATATATTTCTCAGAAGTACAGGCAAACACAGGAGGACTATGGCTAACCAAGTTCATCGATGACTGCAAACTGGGAGCCTATAATCGACTCTCTGGCTGACACGGACATCCTTCAAAAAGGCTTTACTGAGAAGGACACCTGGTGTCAAAGTCATGGCTTCAAGATAAATGCCAAATAATGCATAGTCATCCCGTTTGGGAAAAATAAAACACTCACGAATTACCACATAGGTGGCAGCCCCCTTAATACAGAAGAGGTAATAAGAGATCTGGGGACCCAGGTGGATAGTAATCTCTCCTTTGACAATCATATTGCGAAAGTAGTTAGGAAATCCTTCTATGTAGCCCATCTAATTACTAAGGGGTTCGCCTCTAGAAATAAAGAGGTTATAGTGCCCCTCTACTCATCACTCATCAGACCCATCATAGAGTACAATGCCCCATTTGGGATGTACCTCACAAGGCACTTCCAACAGCTGAAAAGACCACAAAAGCACCTCACCAAGAGGATTACTGGCCTCAAACATATGTCCTATGCAGCCTCACTGAAAAAACTTTGGCTGTACTCAGTGGCATATCGCTTACTCAGAGGTGATCTCTGCCTGACTTACAAAGCCATGTCCAACTCAGAATCGATGGACATGCTCCACCTAAAGAAATCCAAGTCACTGCGAGCCACGTGCTCTAGTGAGCTAAACCTCACCACAACAATAAATAGAACATGCTGGAGGGATAGATTCCTGTCACAGAGACTCCCCATGCTTTGGAACAAAATTCCTAACTACATTAGGCAGAGCCCCTCACTAACACTCTTCAAGAGAAGCCTTGATGGGTAACAGAAAATACACCCATGGGATCACTTCATTGGCTCTGCTTGACAGAGGCTCAGTTAATTAATCAATGGGGCGGTGAAAGCCGACACACTCTGGCTAGGATTATAAATGCCCTCAAGCAGATAGCCTTGTACCAACCTATGAGCCTATGAACCTATAAGGGAAGCTGGTGGCGGAATACAGAAATTCAGGATGTTATCTAAAGAAAGAAGGAGTGCCGGAAGGAGTAGAAGGTAGAAAAGATGGAGAAGGGCAAAAAGGAATGCTGGTTGACTAATGAAGATGCTAAGATAGCAGTTACTGTTGGAGAGAGCATGTTACTGGAGAACCACATCCAGCTTTTGGAAGGGTGCTCAACAGACAATACAAAGAAAATGTTATTTGCAAAGCAGGAACAGCCAAAGAAGATAGCTAGCAAACACTATTCATAAAGGATGCCAGCAATAATTTACTGACCACTTCAAATGGCATCCATGGCAGATGGAAACAGTACTCGAGAGAGAATATCCACGAGGATGTTGTACTGCTGCATGCACAACCTACAGTGACACGCATGAACCACACTAAGGAAAACAACATCTAGAAAAGTAGCAGGCTCAAATGAGGTCATAAGGTCATAGCAGGTATCAC
>NC_056746.1:94255692-94268192 GCF_019279795.1 Protopterus annectens
CCTTTATCAATAATGGATCTTTCAAGAGCACCTCTTTCATACCCAAAATATACAAAATTATCTGAAGTGATTTTGGTTCTGCAGATATTTTATTTATTTATTTATTTATTTGCAGTTTGTTTTCCAGGATAGTCCACTAGGCTAGAAGGAACCCATTTTCAATGGAGTCCTGGGGAGAAAAGCTACAGAGAAATACAAATACATAGTACAGAAAGAGCAGAATAGTATATAATTATATATTTATATATAAGATAATATATATTTCTGGAAGTATTCTACAAGAATTAATAATAATCAAGAATTTTCAATAAATAATACAGAACTTTGCTCAAAGTTAGCCGGAAAGTCCACATCTCCTCCTTATTGCAGAATCTATACTTGGAAATTCTTACACAGATGTTTCTTAAAACCACATAAAATTGCAATAATGTTTAAAAAATATAATGTAAAATGGTGGGGATGTGAATTACTTGATGCTGACTGGTTTCATATGATAATTTGTAGTGGAATGGTATCTCCCTTTTGGACAGAATTTCGATCTTTCTGTAGTGCCATGTGGAATGATAATTGTATTGTTTCTGACTCTCGTATACTATTTATTATACATGCCGTTGTAAATCGAGTTATACTAATGGAAGGTCCGTCCGTCTCCCTGACTTTTTCCATTAATAATAACTCGTTTAAAAAACACTGTCTTATGATAGAATATGGTTTAATATAGCGACACAGCTAAAATAACCACATTTAAGAAAAGTAATAGTTCTTTTTTTAATGTAATGTCATAGATAATAATAACCACTTTCATTTGTGGGTGGTAAGTGATTTTGTTGGTGGGGGGTTGGTTTTCCTGGGGCCACCCTTAAGGACCAAACCACGATAACCATGGGCCAACCGGTGGTAAACATCATAATATACCATTTCCAGAAGTCATACCTAAAAATCAAATACCTCTATTATGGGCAATTGTATCTATTCCTAGAAAAGTTGTTACAAAAATTGGAAATCTAAGTCTACTCTCTTGTTTAATCTTGAATTCATTCATTTAGCCAACTCAACATGTAATAGTGAATAATCCACTATAAAATGGGAACAAATAATATAACTCATCAGTTAATTGCTTGGAAGAAATTACTTAAATTATTAGAGAAATACTAAATGTTTTTCCTACTTTGTATGTATATTGTTATGGACAAATATAGTTTTAGTTGTATTTGTAAATATTTTACTGGCTCATTGTTTTGTTAAAGCAAATTAAAACATTTTTTGAGAAAAACAAATTAAGCTCTAATGTTTGCAGCATACATTGAGATTTAGAACAAGTAATAATATACTAAATTCATAATACAGTACTTGTTTCCATTGTAGTTGATACTGTCATATCATATTGATAGGATATAAAGTTCCTTGCAGCCATTGCTTTTCATTGTCTGAAATGCATGATCTATACTGGTCAGTCTGACCTACACAACTATAAGGAATGCTAAGGCACTGATGTCTACATGTCACCTGACAAGTTAATGTGACCACAAGAAGGAGATCTGTACTCAGATTTTTACTGTGACCCACTAAATAACATTCTTCAAGTTTCCCTGCTTTCATTTGCATGTATTCATACATAGATTTAATTAGTACTAGGCTAGCTACCCTTGGGATCTATATCACTTTGCTGAATAACTAATGAGTGAACAGCCATTCATTGAGACTTTTTTTATCTAAGCAGCTAATCATTGAATGCTGTTTTAATGAAAATTTTACCTAGGGCAATGATTATTGTACACCATGAAAAAAGATTTTCGGGGTCTAGGGGACATAATCACACAGGGAACCACATACGGGAAGGCAAAGTTCTTATACAAGGGACTAACACCCAGCCAGGTGTTCTGGTATAGAGCTATATATGCGGTTTTGGTGAGTCACAAGTGCACATATGGTACATTGTGATATGGACATATCTGTGGTTAGCTTTCAGCTGCCATCTACAGACATGTTCTGAAGGTATGTACTGGGGATGGGACACTATGCCAGCTAGGTAATGTAATGCCACAGTTTGAAATGAAACACCTTAATGAGCAGTTTTCCAGAAAGCACAGAAGGAAATATCATAAACATTGGTGTGGCTACTCAAATCAGGAACTAGCCATACACCACAGTACACTGTTAAGAGGAGAAGAGGGCATGAAAGTCACCTCTACACAAATATATAGTAGGCGATATACAGTTTTTGCAAGCAATATACAGTTTTTGTAGTCCTTCCTGTTAATCTCCCGCTGGTACTCCTGCTGTCTTAGAGATACCTACTGCATCAGGACACTCAATACACAACCATGCCTACCAACTACAAAGGAACCACATATAACAATGTTATTCACCTTAACGGCACTTAAGCTCTAGTTTTTAATCAATCTGGAAACAGGAGTAGAAATTAGGTATACCCATGAACACTTGGGTGCCTCCTCATTAACATATTTAGCACAGGGAAACACACAAGCATTCAATTATAAATTATAGCTGTATTGTTCATGAGAAAACATTCTGGCAATGTTTTGCCTTTTGTAAAATGTTTTGGAATCCATCCTTGTTTCTGCAGTTTTTCTGATGTGACATTTTATGAGGTATAATTAAAGTGTGCATTTCTCCATTAGTTCTGTATTCAATATGATGTGAATATTAAAATGTCAAGGCCAGCGAGTGTGCTCTGCCTCACATATACCGGTTTTTTTCCACAGGATAGCAGCTCTTGTTTAAGTCTCCCGCCTGTGGCTGGATCTGATGGATCTTTTTGAGGTGAAGCATATATCAAATCTGGGTTTGACATGGCCTTTGGCATGTTGTGCAAAGGGCACTCTGAGCAAGCCAAGCGTGTACTCAATCATTGGTCTGATGAGTGATGAGTAAGGGGACTACCTCCTCCCTTTAGATGAGATGAAATCATCATAAGGTGTAACCTTGTTTTTCCCGAAGGGTATACTATATTTTTTTTTGGCATTTAACTTTAGGCCATGGGGCACCACCAGTTATTATCTGTGAGACCCTGACCTCTGAAGGATATCTGATGTGTTGTTCTTTTTCTATGTTTGGTAGTCATCTGCAAAACTTTGTCAGTATAACCCTCACCTCCTGTCCTGTGTTGGAAAAAAGTAGATGCCAAACAAGAGTTTTTTCAATGATACCCGAGTGGGGTTGCATCGAAGAAGGCGCCAGATCGAGGTAGGCTGTATGGACTGCCTTTCCCTCATCAAAGAACTGATCTCTGTGGAGGAGATATAGAGAGAAGGGGAGACAGTGAGAGATAAAGACCTGACTACACCCTAGAATACCTCTGTTCGAGTACAGGCACAAAAAGTTGGAATAGGCTGGCATGAAGTCTGAGAGTGAATATCATTTGTTGCCTCGTCTGTCATGGGGGGATTCAACACCACTGCCAGACATCTATACAAGGGTGTAAGGAGTGTATCTGACAGCACAGTTTTTTTCTATTTGACGTTGTACTGCACAGAGAAGGGATATCATACATGGTAGCTGGCATTAGCTATTCCAATCAGCAGCATTTAGCAGAAGTCATGGCCACCACAGGAAGAGGTTACAACTGATAATAGGGGGTTGTCGACATGACTTAGCAGGCTGGACAGTTACTTAGCTCTCAATTCATGCTTCTGCAGAATTCAAGGTAGATGGTGCTCCTAACACTAAGGAACACATCAGATGTGGGTGTCTTACCCTGCCTGAGGAATGAATGGCCTAGCTCTTGGCCCAGTTAGAGGAATAAATCGGTCAATGAAGAGCAAGAAGGGTAAGCCATGGTTAGAGTCATGCAGATGTAAAAATATAAACTGATCTTACCTAGATGATGAATACAATGAAAGCAAAATGAAAACAGTAGCACAGGTAGAACAAAAGTTTGAAAAGTCATTTGATCTATGGTGATATACAGAAACCAGAATACGTGGCAGGACTGTGTACCTCATAAAACCATTCCCTGGCTCAAGGTAGGTTCTCATTTGTTTCAGCATAATAATCTAAACTTTGTGTTATACATTGCCTACTTTTTTGGGAAAGAGACAACTGCTGATAGAGTTATAAATGCATTTAAGTCAGTGTTTACAAGAAATAATATTCTTGATTAAGTTATGTTAGCTAATGGTCCCCAATTTATTAGTGAAAAAATACAATATTTTCAAGAGCCTATGAGTTTCAACATACCACTTTAAGTCTAAGATTTCCACAATCAGACAAGTAAGCAGAATGTATGATACAGGCTATAAATAAAGTGCTGAAATATGGCATTTGTTAGATGAAATGGACATTCTCAATATTATTAAACTACAAGAATGTTTTCATACCTCTGACTGCACCAGACAGTTTGCAGCAGACATTTTTTTGAAAACCTTTAGTCTTAAGGACTTAATTAACCAATTAATCTGATGCCTAAAATAATTATGGATATGGGTAAGTAAGAAATTTAGTAATGAGCTCAGAAACATTCATATGCTTATCTTCATAACCTGGAAATTAATTAGACCTAAACATTCTAGACAAGATATACATTTCCGGTAGGTTCTCAGTCCTGCACTTATCAGGTTGAAGGAAGCGTTGAAACAGTATGCTTGGACTTGTCATATTCAACAAATTCATACTTTATCAAAAATCAGGAAGGTCATTGTTATGATAAATAATAAACTCATTGTAAGTAACTGCAGGGGTTTTGTCTCATCTGGGTAATCTTATCCACAAAGAATCATGGAGATGCCTCACATGGGCAATAAGATCTAGCAGACAGTAAAACAGGCTAGACTGCACAACCATTTCACAACCCACAAATGCAGCACTGTGTAACTGGATGCAGCAGAAATCTCCACAAATAAAAACTTTGCCCGCAGACATGAGGTTTATGAATGGGACTGGTGCTCATCTTAAGATTGTTCTTGAGAAGACATGCTCTCCTTTACTTACATTTTGACGTTTATCTTTTGCTCCTTACCTCTCACAAAATAAAAACAGCAGTTGTGGACATTACAGGACACAGGGCATGCATAAATTGACATATTCTAATCCAAGTCACTAGTAATAGCATGATTATGAGTTAATACCAACACATTATAATTATCTATGCAAGAGGTCAGGAGGAAATGGTCCAACAGGTATATGAGGTGAAAACTGGTCAGTTCCTAAATTACGATAGCTCAGCAAAGGCTAGTCTAATCAAAGGGAGCCAGAGATAGAAATCACTTTCTCTGTTCAGATCTCTCATTATTGAACTAATCTGATTTTGGGATATAAAGAACATCTCCAGTTGCTCTTGTTGAATCAGCTTTTATTTGAGAGTAATGCTGATTAGCTCAGGATAGTCGTGTTTCCATACAGTCATTCACAGATGTCCTATAACAAATCACCACAGTTGGTGTATAGTCATATCTGCCAGTAACAGCAAATGCTAGTTTGATATTAAGCATCACAGTGAAAGAGTCGTGAAAGGGTTAGATGTTGGAATCTAATTGGTATACAGTCCATCATCCTAAGTACAGCATTAGTCTGGATACCTATTTTTCAGAACATGATTGCAAAATTTCATGTAGGAATGTAAAATTCTTTCCAACTGACATTTTCTGAGATTTCTACCACATTCAATTATCCAGCCATGTTTTCCACATTGCACAGCCTGTCTAAACTCTGGAAAGCTTTCTCACCCACATAATTTAAAATGGTTAAACTGTTGCTTTGATTAGGCACACCTTTCCCTAAGCTCTGTATATGAACATGTTGATTGTCACAAGTAGAAGTTTTCTACGTTTTTTGGACTGGAGTATGGTTATGTCAGCAATGACAGGATATTACATTTTATTTGAGCTCCTTATCAAGTCTGCTGCAGGAAGGATCCCAGACTGACCAAGCTTGTATTATTTGTTTGTAATTTTTTTAAGTCTCAAGTTTGTTAGTGACATATATTCTGTTCATGTTTAACAAGAAACATACAATTCTCCAAGTAAGAATACTTATATACACCCAGAGCTAATGACAAAGAAAACACATCAAACACAATAAAATCTTAAGATCAATTTTTGCTCATATATAAAGAAATCACTAAAGCAGAACATGGTTTTCTTATCCACTAATAAAACCACTTTGATACAAAAGGATTTAAAGTCTCTCTCAGCCTCCCTTTCTCTTATCTGTCAGATAAAATATTATTTAATATGTGAGAGAGATCAATCCTTAACCTGTCTTTTCACCTTTTTAACCCTGCAGTTCTTGTTTTTTTCAACTCTGCGGCTGACCTAAATGTTGTAAACATGATGTTCATTTAATTTTTTATCCCTATAACTTCTCTTTTTCAGTTTCAGCTTGTAAACATCCAAAATGAAAACTACCACTTGTTTCATGGGTGGAAGAAGTTGCTGTTTCTATTTTATTGTAATTCTTTGTGTGTGTGTATATGTGTGTTTTTGTATGTCGGTACAGTAATAAAACAAACTAGTAGTTTTGCTACTAACTAGTATAGCATACACACCTCACAGAATGTTATCAGAAAATCACATGATCCATTTTGTTAACTTACTCGTTAATTTCCAGTTATCTGTTCAATCTAATTCATTTATTTATTTTTATTTTATTTTACATTTGTTAACCAGGAAATTCCGACTGGACTAGATCCATTTACAGCCGAGGCCCGGGGAGAAAAGTGCCAACATTGTTAAACAAAGAAAAAACTTTTATAGAGTAGTACAACAAACATACACAATACAGCGAAAATAATCAGATATTTTGCAACAAAATAATCAGATATTCACTTTAAATATGCAAGCATACAGTGGTCTTCTCAGCAATGAGAGATGTTACCAACAGTTATGATTAGTAGTTACTTACAGGCTGGACTGATGGCGGTTAGAGTTTTAATACTTTAGAGGACTAGAGTGACTAACTTGGAAATTGGTTAATGGGAAGAGGAGAAGAAGGTAGAACACTTAAGTTTAAGTAATACAAGGACATAGCCAGGTATTCATTAGATGGGATTTGAGGGACTTTTTGAGTTGTAGGGGTGGTAGAGGCAGTGGTCAAAGAAGGAGGAAAGCAATTGCAGTTTATAGCAACGGTGTGGGAATATAACGCTTTTCCTGCAGTATTGTTTGCTCTAGTGATACAGAGGAGAGATTTGTCACTAGATCGGAGAGAGCAATTTGCTGTGTAGTGGGTAAGTAGTTTAGATAGTGATGGGATTTTATCAGGGTAATTAAAATGTTGTAGACAGTAACTAGCTGGTGGTAGTTACATAGCTGACGTAATTCTAGCCATTTTAGGTCCTTTAGAACAATACAGTTATGTGTTCTGAGAATGGTATTTTTAGCAAACTTGGCGATCTTATTCTAACATGATTCTAGTTTGTGTAGATCTATTTTTCTGATGTGGGTGAAAATTGGTGCTGCATACAGTAGTGTGGACAATAGGTGAGTCTGGGCAAGGGTGAGTCTTGCTTGGTCTGAGAGAATGTTTTTCTGCCTATATAGTGTGCCCATTTTTTGTGAACCTTTTTTGATGGTTTGTGAGATGTGGACATCAAAGTGAAGATTATTGTCAATTTCAATGACAAGAAGTTTGGTATGGTCAGAAGGGGAAAAGGTAGTGCCGTTTTTAGAGGTGATGGTGAAGGATTCATGATTGTATGGGAGGCACAACCTGTTGCAGTGCTCAGTGGGTGCAAAGCGTTGAAACTTTTCTTGAATGGAGTGACAGCCTTGTCTGAGATACAAACCCACACATGCACTCATATGTAGCATGCAGATCTGGGAACAATTTGGAGGCTGACAGTTGACCAATACTGCATAGTTTACCTGTGGAGGGGAAATAGAGCACAGAGTGAAAACCTATATGGTCATAGGGAAGATATACAGACTGCATACAAAGGCACCCAAACTGAGAATCAGACTAGAGAACCTAGCACTCTGAATGCACTGCAATAATCTACTAAAAGATACACAGTACATTAAAAAGATGCTTCTACTATGAGTTGATGAAACTGAATGCACCAAGGATCAAAATTCCTGAACTGTACTCCCTGAACAAATAGCCAAAAAATAATTTTTAATTGTTTTTTGAAGGTGGGTCAAGCCTCTCCTGCACACACACCCCACTGAACTTATATATACCAAATCCACATTTGTACCAACTTGAACACAGGAAAAATTCTCCCAAAAAGGACATCACTACCAACAGATCTCACCAACAATGATTTCCTAAGGAAGAAATCTACTCGTTGGCAGTGAACCTCAGTCAGGTGAGGCTTGAGAGTTCAATCTTCATCCAGTAGTGGAGCAACCTTACAAAATATATAAAAAACATACTGACTCCTAATTAATCCATTCTGCTGAGGCTGTTTGCAATTTTCATAGTACTAGTCTGTTCTGAAGAGATTAAATCTGTTCTGTAAATTGGATCTATGTCAGTTTATTGAACAACCACATTATTGAAACCAGTATGGTCGAGACCATGTGGTCGACAATGCAGTTAATGAGAAAACTGACATACATCCACAGAAAACCCACCAACAGCACAACATTTTGCAGGGTCAAGCCACCCCCTGCATGGTCCACTCCCTCTGCTAATTATTTATACCAACTTTGAGATTGCATTACAGTAGGAAAAAGGGCAAATTCCCTGATTCCCCAGTGTACCATGATCTCACTCGGAATGGTTTGATGAACCAAATTGTTGACCATAATATCTTAACCATATGGGTTTCGACAATTTGGTTCTTTGACCAATTAATATAGGCCAAAGTAAATCCATTTAGATGTTACTTTTGTTGTTGGTACACATCTGTGGATTTGATACATATATGTTCGTTTTCAGAGGCATTTAAAAATACCATATATTTTATTGTACATTCACAGTAAAGCTAATTCTACATCATCATGATTTTCATATGCTTTAGATTTCAAATATTCATACCGTACTATTCTATAATGAATAGTAATGATGTTAATAATAATTACAATAATAATAAAAAACAGAATTCATCTTTAAAGGATATGTAGAAGAAACAGACAAATCAATATGTAAATGATGTCTTTAAAGACTGTCTTTTCCTCCAGAAATTTGGAGGATTTCAAAAGATCATCGAGAACTATTTTATGAATGTGAGAATCCCACAACATGTTTGGCACAATGCACATGAGAAGAATATTTAAGCATATAACTTGAAAAAAAAAATAATATCATACACAGTTAAGACAAATAATTAATAGAAAACCAAAATATTTTCAAAATGAATGGTACTAACTTATGAAACTGTAACATTTTTTTCAGATAACATTCTGGCTAATGCAAGGAACTAGCTTTATTCTAAAGTATTTTTAAAAATGTATACTGCAATCCTGAGGAAAAGAAAAATATTCAGGTTGCTTGTGACCTTTAAAAACTCCCTTTGACCAATCCCTTTGCAGGAATCAACCTCTGCACCTCTTATGCAATTAATTAACTGAAAAACAAATTTCATCCTCTAAAAGGAGACCAGCCCATTGTAAGTAGAGAATGAAATTATCAGAGTCGTTAGGAAATGGTGAAGATAGAAAAATTGCTTTGAACATAATGTGAAGCACGATGCGTAATAAAACTGAAGAAACTAAGGAAACAATATATAATAGTACAAAGAAGGACGAATCTGTTGAAAATGTTCCAGAATAAGACACTGTGACAAATTTACTACCGCAGTGAAGTGGGGGGTATGTGTTGGAGGAGCTGGAGTCAGAATGCTGTGACTGATAATGCTAAAAATGTGCCAGAGATGAGCCAGTGGTTAAAGGGTTCGAAGATGAGCTCAGATGTCCGCATTGAAAGGAAAGCGTGGGTAGTGAATCTGGAAATGGAGTTCTAGGGCACAAGTGTAGCTATGCTGAAGCACCAAGGAAACTGATGAGAAGCACATAAAAGTTGTTCGTTTAAAGTTTAGACAGATATTTTGCTTGTTTATCTATACTGAAGCCACTGAGATTAAAAGTTGAGCAGACAAGAGCAATAATGCATAGAGGGGAAATGTTTTTTGTTTGGCACTTGAAATGAAAAGTGATGCCTTTTGCTTTATAAAACAATGTGAAAATATTTTACTCTTATAGGGAGAGATTGATCCCATTACATTATCAAATTATAGATATGAATGATGATGCAATTATATATGCAATGAACTTGTTACGTAATTATGTTTAGCAAAATAAAAAAAAGAATTGAAGACATAGAAGATATAAGGATTGGTGTGTGTGTGTGTGTGTGTGTGTGTGTGTGTGTGTGTGTGTGTGTGTGTGTGTGTGTGTGTGTGTGTGTGTGTGTGTTTAAATATTGGTATGACAAAAATTGTCTGATCTACAACATTTTGTAAATGTTATTTAATGGTAATGGGATCTAACAACATATTATGAAAAGAAATGTGATGTGTGTGGAACAACATCACATTTTATATGGAAATATGTACTAAAACGTACTATATGCATGAAATATTGCATAAAAACATGGAGTAGGAAGAAACAGATTTGAAACAAGTGAAGTACATAAGAAATGATTATACAGAAAATACATTATATATATATATATATATATATATATATATATATATATATATATATATATATATTACAGTAAAATTCATTTATTTGTACAATAAAAGAAGACAGTAAAAATATGAACGACAGCGGGAGGAAAAGATGACAGAGTAAAAAAAGTGAAAATGTTTATCAATAAATTATAATTGTGTGAGTGATGCGCCAATGAGGAAGATGGGAAATAAGCCTGTGATATTGGACAAAGTTATTTAAAATTATGGGACTGAAGAACAAGAAAGTTTAGGGAAAAGCAACAGTTTGGTATTGACAGTCATGTTAGGGATAGAAGAATGTTTGTGGGGATTCTTCTGGGTAAAAACAGGAGTTGGATAAAAATAAGGGCTTGAGGAGGATTCTCCTATGAAGGATTGAGACGCGCATGTTCACAGCACATTGACAACATGAGTCTTCTAAACTGTAACCGAAGTAATTGAGAATGTCATTTCTGCAGGGGTGATAGATTTTAATTTTCTTCTTCTTCTTTTTTATGTGTACTAACTCCAAATCTAGACAACAGTGGCGAAAAAAGAAAATAACCAGGACAGAGCAAAAACATTTTATACATGTAGTAAAGTCACGCACCCTGTATTGTATCGCATCTAATTGTGATACACGGTGTGTAGTAAAGTCACGCACCCTGTATTGTATCACATCTAATTGTGATACACGGTGTGTAGTAAAGTCACGCACCCTGTATTGTATCACATCTAATTGTGATACACGGTGTGTAGTAAAGTCACGCACACTGTATTATATCACATCTAATTGTGATACATGGTGTGTAGTAAAGTCATGCACCCTGTATTGTATCGCATCTAATTGTGATACACGGTGTGTAGTAAAGTCACGCACACTGTATTATATCACATCTAATTGTGATACACGGTGTGTAGTAAAGTCACACACCCTGTATTGTATCACATCTAATTGTGATACACGGTGTGTAGTAAAGTCACGCACACTGTATTATATCACATCTAGTTGTGATACACGGTGTGTAGTAAAGTCACGCACCCTGTATTGTATCGCATCTAATCGTGATACAAGGTGTGTAGTAAAGTCACGCACCCTGTATTGTATCGCATCTAATTGTGATACACAGTGTGTAGTAAAGTCACGCACACTGTATTATATCACATCTAATTGTGATACAAGGTGTGTAGTAAAGTTACGCACCCTGTATTGTATCGCATCTAATCATGATACAAGGTGTGTAGTAAAGTCACACACCCTGTATTGTATCGCATCTAATTGTGATACATGGTGTGTAGTAAAGTCACGCACCCTGTATTGTATCGCATCTAATCGTGATACAAGGTGTGTAGTAAAGTCACGCACCCTGTATTGTATTGCATCTAATTGTGATACATGGTGTGTAGTAAAGTCACGCACCCTGTAATGTATCGCATCTAATTGTGATACACAGTGTGTAGTAAAGTCACGCATCCTGTATTGTATCGCATCTAATCGTGATACAAGGTGTGTAGTAAAGTCACGCAACCTGTATTGTATTACATCTAATCATGAAATAAGGTGTGTAGTAAAGTCACGCACCCTGTATTGTATTGCATCTAATTGTGATACACGGTGTGTAGTAAAGTCACGCACCCTGTATTGTATCGCATCTAATTGTGATACACGGTGTGTAGTAAAGTCACGCACCCTGTATTGTATCGCATCTAATCATGATACAAGGTGTGTAGTAAAGTCACGCACCCTGTATTGTATTGCATCTAATTGTGATACACGGTGTGTAGTAAAGTCACGCACCCTGTATTGTATTGCATCTAATTGTGATACAAGGTGTGTAGTAATTCCACACAGGTACTATTACAACAAGAAAAACTACAAGCAATAATCAATTAGAGCAAATGTGAGCAGGCAGCTGAAACACAATAAAATGACCACTGAACAACA
>NC_056746.1:94270692-94285692 GCF_019279795.1 Protopterus annectens
CGGAGATTTTGAATTTTGCACTTCTACTGCACACACACGCAACATCCTCCCTACAAACAAACACAAGCTCTATACTACATAAAAGCAGGGGTGCAAGCCACCCTGCACCCCCCCTACTTAAATATTCTCACTCCGAAGTTGCACTACACACAAACACACACAAAACACCACCACACCAGCTACATTCTCCTCACACACACACATTACAACAACAAAAGACACTGACACACACCACAGCCCCTACCAAAAACCCTTAACACACACACACACACACACACACACACACACACACACACACACACACACACACACACACACACACACACACAGTTACCTGAATCCATAAAAAGAGCGAAACCTCAGAAGCATGAAATTAAAAACCGCCGCTATTCGAGGTTTTGAATTTCGCGCTTCTGAGGTTTTGCTGTTCTTAAGACTCCACTTTATGGACTCGAAATACTGAATTGTGATATTTCAGTATTCCGATCTTCTAAAGTGAATCCATATATATATATATATATATATATATATATATATATATATATATATATATATATATATATATATATAATATATATATATATATATATATATATATATATATATATATATATATATATATATATATATATATATATATATATATATATATATATATATATATATATATATATATATATATATATATATATATATATATATATATATATATATATATATATATATATATATATATATATATATATATATATATATATATATATATATATATATATATAGGTGTATTTCAGTAGAGCAACTGCTTACTTACCCAACACCCAGTTGCCCGAGATGAGAAGACCGACACCTTCACAAGACCAACATCCAGAGCACCGACGTTTCACGTGAGGTAAGTAACCGCTTGCCCATCCTGATTAAAGTGATTAAACTAAGCAAAACTAAATACACTGATGTGGGGGGTATCACCCCTACACACCCTTATGTGGGGGCTTTGCTCCCCACACCCCCTAACTAAATATACCAACTCCAAGAATGCACTACCATGGGGGGGTAAGGGTCAACGTTCAATAGGATGGCCAAGTGGTTACTTACCTCCCGTGAAATGTCAGTCTTCCAGATGTCGGTTTTGTGAAGCTGTCAGTCTTCTCGTCTCGGGCAACTGAGTGTCGGGTAAGTAAGCCGATGGTCTACTAAAGTAGACTCATATATATATATATATATATATATATATATATATATATATATATATATATATATATATATATATATATATACTGAACAAATGTGAGGCACGGAATTAAAATATAATAAGTCAAAGATATGTGAAATCACTATTACACACAAAGAAGAAAAACTCAGAGATGAAAACTCAAAGGTGAATTCCCTTATTATGAGTTAATAGATTTCACTTCATATCTTAAAAGAATCTTTAAAATGTCTTACACAGTCTATTGTGTGATAGTACTTAGGGCTGTGAGTTAAGTCAGAATTAAACTTGCAAGTGGTGATCACATTTAGATGATCATGTGCTTAACATTTTAGAAGCAGTAAAAAGTTTAATGAGATGCAAGTAAAGGATTAAGGGAAGAAACTCATATGTGTGTGTGAGTGGTAGAGAGAGAGGAGAGAGATAGATTTGACATACACTATTAACAGAATTAAAAATTAAACAGATGTATGAAGAACTTAGCAATTCAACATGTCCAGCTGAGGATATTGAGACGATAGAAACTGAAGGTAAGAATAACTGGCTCGGAAAGAAGAAAGTAAAAGAAAATGGAAGTTGAAATAAGAAGACAAATCAATCAAAACTCCGAACAAATAACATTGGTCTAAGACCAAAAAAGGAAAAATGGTTAGAATGTGTCTGCTTACATGAAGGTTGAATAAACATGGCATTGAATTCATGTATGAAAAATAAAAAGAAGTCTAAGGCAATATTTTCTGAGAATCTGATGAAACTAGTAATGGACAATATTCATGCAATTTAGATTTATGAAGTGTGCAAAGAATTAATAATTACAGGCTGAAATAAGAAGTAAATTTACATTCTTGTGTGCTGGCCAAGTATACTAAAGGGAGCAAAATCTCTTTCGGACTTCATGGTCAGCAAACAGATTTTGTAAATAAAGACAGATTTTTTAGGAAAATGATGATTGTCATGAAAGAATATGTGCCTTTTTGGGTAATAGGAGTGAATTTAAATGGGATTACAAAACTGATTACGAAGGTCAAATGAAAATAAATGGCAGATACTGAGAGGGAAGTGAAGCAATACGATTATCCTACGGACAGATGACGGGAGGAGGAGGCTCTGATTCCCATTAAAACCTACCTAGTATGTCAGGTAAAACCTTATTTGAAGAAAAATAAGCTAAGTTTTTTGTTGGAGTTGATTAGACAAAAATAATAAGAATCTGTTTCATCATTTATGTTGAAATAGCATATGAAATGGAACAGACTGATTTCAAATGCAATTCTTTCCTAAATAAAAAAATTATAACCAATATAAGAAAATGTGATAATACAAGAGTATACATAGTACAATGTCCTAAAAAAGTAGAACTTTTGGCAATTAGAGACTATAAGGATATATATGACATTCTGCTTTAAACATGCAACACAGAAGGTCATAGAAACAAACTTTGTCATAAACATTTTATAGATTGTTTAATAAGGTTTCTAGTAATTAATATATTGGAAGCATGGCCCATTGCATAAATACAATATTGGTTCAGATTTGTAGTCTCTGCAAACACATATAAAAATGAATTGGAAACAGCTGTAAAAGGACATACAGCATTTGTTAAAAATCACAAAGCGATTAGAGTGAATGCTACTTGTCAAGGGTGAACATACACATTGTTTGAGAGGAATAAGTGAAAAGTTATCAAAGTAACAAATGCATGCATCAGTCCTTTTAAAAAGTCAGATATTCAGAGTACACCACAGACTTTGGAAAAGACTGAGAAATGAATAAAACATTTAGAAATCAATCAGAGGACTCAGACTAAAATAATAGTAGTAGACTGTAATGCAAGGGTAGAACGTTATCAAAATTACTTGGATTATATACAGAAAAAATCAGATACTCTAATCACAAAATGTAAAGTAAATAAAGCTAGACAAGAGCTGTTGAAATAGACAGTAAGTATTTGTTTACATATAATTGAATGATGGGGAAAGAGTTTAATTTATACATCATCTTAGTGGAAGAAGCTGCATTGTTGTTTATTATATAACAGTGAATTCTGCACACATTGTTGTCAGCATAAACTAAGGACCAGTTCAGACAGCAATTATCTTCCAATTGAAACAGATTTTCAGGAAAAGAGGAAAAAAGAAAAGATATTGGTGGATCAGTTAAGAGGCAGTCACAATAAGGAGTGTCATTGAAGATAACAGTTGATAAATTAAATAGGAATGTTTGCCAAAAATAGTTAATGAGTACAGTAGATTAGTACACATCTTTAAAGTCAGGAAACTGAAGGCATAGATAAGTTAATCAATGAAATGCAATCAACTTTAGTCTTTCATCAAAAAGGAAAGAAAAAAATGAAAGTCTGACTTGGTGCTGAATGCCTAAAATGGAAAAAAGACATAATATTATACATAACAGATAATAAAAAGGAGTGAAGAAAATGAATATAAATAATTCAAGAAGATAAGAACTGTACAAAAACATGGTCATCTTTTTTTTTAAATCAAAGTTATTTCAAGGAAAATGTCAAGAGATGCTAGAAGTTTTCGAAAATAATGATATGAAGGAAATTTAGATCTTATAAACTGAAGGAACAAGAAATAAGGAGCAACAGTAATCCCCCTGCACAAAGGGGGAGGCCATCAACTGACCCTGGGAACTACAGACCCATACGTCTAACCAGCCTCATCTGAAAGGCCATTTAAAGAATTAGAATGAACCTTATCAACAAGGACACCAGCTACCTCCAAACCCTGAACCCAACCCACTTTGGCTTCATTAAGGATAGATCATACCTATTATGGTGGACTTCTTTGAGAATGTCACCAAAGCCACAGATGAAAGTAAGACAGTGCACAAAGCCTATCTCGACCTTGCCAAGGCTTTCATTGGCACAATTCCCCACTCTTGCATTGTTAAGAAACTCTCCCAGATAGGGATTAACTCATGTTACCAAATGGGTAGCCAATTGACTCACCAACAGAACACCCTCTGTCAAAATTGGAGACTCCACCTCTACCAGTAAGCCCATCACCATTGGAGTACCACAGGGGTCTGTGCTGGGCACTTTACTGTTTGGCATCTATTTCTCAGAAGTTCAGGTCAAGGTAGATGGCCTTTGGCTCATCAAGTTCACTGATGACTGCAAACTGTTCTGAGTTCCCCAACAATGTCAACGTATTACAAGAAGGGCTAACACAAACAAATGATTGGTGCCAAAGCCATGGTCTAAAACTAAATGCAAAAAAATGCATTATTACAATCTTGACAGCAGCCCCCACCCCTGTGTTCCAGCCCAGTGGTATGAGACTTAGGAACATGGGTTGATAGCAATCTGAACTTTAACAACCAAGTTTCCACAGTATTGAGGAAAGCCTTCTACATAGCACACCCCATAAGCAAGACCATAGTATCCAAGTCAAGGGATGTTATAACTCTACTGTACTCGACCCTCATCAGTCCACTAATGGGGTATAATGCACTCTTTTGCATGTACCTCACCAGAATCCTGCAGCAGCTGGAGAGACCTCAGAGGTTTCTCACTAACAAAATACAGGGGCTCCAAACCATGACCTACATAGACAGGCTAAAAGTCCTGTCACTTTACTCTGTACCTTATAGGCTGCTGAGAGGTGACTTGTGCCTGGCCTATAGGGCAATGTCCAACCCTGCCCTAAAGGAAATACTGCACATCAACAAGCCAATGGCACAAGAGTCACTTGCTCTAGGGATCTCGACCTAGCCTGTGACATTAACATATCATGCTGGAGAGACAGATATGTCTCCCAGAGACTGCTGCTTCTCTGGAATAGACTTCCTATTCACATAAAACAGCTCCTCACTGACCCTATTCAAATGCAACCTAGATAATTGGATGGGAGACTGCAAATTCACCCCTGGGGTGGCACCCATGTCCCTCATGGACATAGGTAGCTGGTGTTGATCACAAACCCACTCAGTTCATAAATTCATTCTTAAAACTATCTTAAAAGAACAAATGGGGATATTTGGGGTTACCATGGCTAAGCTTGTGAATGGTATAGGGCTGCTAGCCTAGTAAACTCCCATGAATCTATGAACCTATGAACCTATGGAATTGAGCTCTAGGCTAATTTGCTTCATCAGTAATTAACTGTATCTGCCTGAAAATTCAGAATGATCTATTGTAAATGAAAATTTTGCATTACTCACAATGTCGTTGTAAATTTCTATGTAAATAGTTATACACTGTGTTGTAGGTTTAATTGTATTGTCTGGCCTCTCTTGCCAGGGTTGTGACTGAAAATGGCCTTTGAACCAGTTCACCTTCCGAATTAACAAATGTTAAATAAATAAATGTAATAATGACAAGATGACAAGAATGATTTCCAGTTAGTATCAACTTAGAGAAGTCTACTAATATGGTCAAACATGCAGGACAATTCAGAAGATTGAAAGAAAATGGAAAGGAACTGGAGCAGAGTTTATCACTGAGACAAATTTATGGCAATTTTGTTGTTTTCAGACATAACAATTTGCTGTTAAGCCAGTGACTGAGGTATATTCCCTGTCTTCTTTCTGTGAGGGACCTCTGTGGTCTCTCAAGTGTCTGATGAGGTACACGCTGAAAGGGGCATCGTGCTCAATGACTGGTCAGATAAGAGTAGAGTATAGTGGAACAATGACCTTCTTGGGGCTGGATGCCATGCCCTTACTTATAAGCTGTGCAACATAGAATGATTTCCTCACCAGAGTAGCTCCACGGCAGTCAAAGATCAGGTTACTGTCAACATGCGTTCCCATATTCCTGACAACTGCGTCAACTTTTAGGGGTGTGTTATGAATGTGATCATTTCCAGTGATGGCCATCTTTCCAAAGATTATTATTATATATTTTTTCGCATTGAAAAAAATTAAAAAAAACTTTGGTGTGATTTTGTTTTATTGTAGTTTGCTAGATCACCACAATCTGTACTGTGCAAGGCAGAGGTGCAGCCAGGTGCCTTCTTTCATTTTTCTCTACTGTAATGCAACTGTGGAGTTAAAATATAAACTTTGGGGGAATGTAGAGGTCAAGTTCCACATGTGAAGGTGTTGGGA
The DNA here is from genome assembly GCF_019279795.1 of Protopterus annectens. Classification (NCBI taxonomy): domain Eukaryota; kingdom Metazoa; phylum Chordata; order Ceratodontiformes; family Protopteridae; genus Protopterus; species Protopterus annectens. The sequence goes on from NC_056746.1 coordinate 94,276,973, forward strand.
AACTTGCTCCATGCTTCAAAAAAATATTTTTTTTGTTTTACATATAAATCTAGGTGATGAAATGTTGGTGAAGCATAATCTGCTCTCAGATGTGTTGAAAAATATTCGGAAACCTTTGTTCCTTCTGGAATGAAAGTCAAGTGGCCAGTTCCCTAAAACTGTACAGTTCAGAGATTTTTTTTAATTGAATTTGTTTTAACCATCCACTACAGTCATGAGCAGACCCTTCAGATGGCCTGAAGCATATTTGATGACATACAGTTTCACTGTAAGTGGTGACTGTATTACCTACTTGTATGCATTCATATACTGTCATAAGGTTGCAGAAGTGAAAAAAAAAACTCTTTGCCTACACACAATGGAAAAGGCAAATTGTTTTAGACTGCTCCCCTCCAAGATAGCTAGTCAACAAATATCCTCCTTACTGATGTCAGATCAGAAACAGCACAGATATTCACCCTGGACATACCGTCCTACTATGTTAACAGCTCATACCGTTATTCTACCTTAGGCGTACTAAATACATTAATCCAAATGGTGATTCCAAAACTATGAATTCAGTTCTCTTTCACTAAGTGAAGTGGTTTTCAAAAGCAGGCAATGAAATAGTCAGAATTATTAGCGAGATATGTTTCTTTGACAGAACTCACATCAACTCCCCCCCTAACTTTTATAAATAACATAATAAAGCCAAGGATACAGGTAAATTCATATCTTTCTTATTCCTAGATTTATCAACAGTTTTCAACTCCAATTATAACTGCACACAATAGCCATCTCAAAACCACCCTCTTCAGTGGTTTAATAATAACTTATCAGAAAGCAACCAGGCAGTCAAATGGAATTCTACCCCTTCCCCGTATCTCTATCAGTACAGGTGAACCACAAGGCTCTGCCCTTGGTCCACTTCTATTTAATATTTTTATAAATAATCTTCATACTTCTATACAACAAGCATCCCTTGTACAGCATGTAGACATTTCTAGCCTTATTTGCCTCTCAGACAATATAAAACATTTGTTTTATAAAACATTTATTTGCCTCTCAGACAATATAAAACATTTAGAAAAGAACACACAATGTGCCTTTATCTCTATTAAAAACTGGCTTTATAACCACCAACTCCTTAATCCAAAGAAAATCAAACTTCTTTTATTTTTCCCAAAGTCACTTACTCAAAGAAAAATAACTTTAAGATCACATCCCTAAACGATACACCAGTTGAAGGAGTACACTTTACAAAATTGGTAGGAGTTAGAAAAGGTGACAACCTCAAACAAGAGCTTCACATACAAAGCAATGCAAAAAAAAATCACAAAAAAATAGAAATGCTCTGTAGAAAAAATTGCCACTTCATACCTGCTCCCCCCTCTATTATATGGTTCTCCCATCTTGACTAGCCTCCCAGCCACCCTAAAATCTAAATGAAAACTGTATTACAAGAAGGTAGCTGGAGTTGCAGCTCATAGAACTCACAGATTACATCACTGTTCTACACTAAAAACTCTAAATTGGCTAGAATTATTTCCCCAACTAAATTATACACAACTTCTGATAACTCACACAATTATATTTAATCCCACGTCCTGCCCAGCTCTAAGTGTAACTCTCCACCATTGCCTCCCAAATCATCACCTTCGATATGCTGACAAAAATCCATTTGATATCTATAAGTCTTACAAAACTGCGGTGAAAGTCTGCACTCAACCTGTGTAGCAAACGTCTGCAATACAAGCCCTTGCACCATTCAGGGCAAGATGTAACATCTACTGATAAAAGTTGCAACTAAAATAATTTCTCTGCGACTCCAGGCTTTGCGCATGCTGCTGTCCTAGCTAAAATGTAATTTCCTTCTCCTCTAATACCTGTACACATCCTATCATCTCGTCTGTTCCTTGTTTTTATTTCTCTTACTCTTATTTCCCTCACATTTAAACTTGCTTTTACTTATTTCTCCTGCCTCCCATATTTACTCCACTTATTACCTCTAACAAATACCTTTTCTTGTTCTCCCCTTCTTTTTTCTTCTTCTCATCCACCTTGGTTTGAGATGATTGTCACTGTTTCAAGTGACACCCCAACCCCATGTGCAAAAGTAGGAAAAGGGGTTGAGGATGGATGGATCCACTGTTTGAATCTTCCAGTCTGACATTCGCTTATGAATGAGTTATAAACTCTCACACATGTCAAAACTTTTCAGTGCTATATGATATTGTATTTATCTTGTTTTACTGATGGTATATGTGTATTATTGTACATGTTATATGTGTATTAATATTTGTACTAATCTATGTATTTATTTATTTATATGGTTTACTATCCAAATCTCAATCACCCATTGTCGAATGTTCATATTGGCGACTCCTTTACATGAAAACAGTAATGCCGATTTCTCAAAATAGCAAAAAACACCAAACTTTGACATTTCCGACCGCTCCACACCACAAAACAAGTGCTGCCATGGGTCAAAAAGATGGTGAGATTTTGCGTTTCAGAATATCTGTGTCTGACATTATCAACAGTAACAGTATGGAGTTTGCATTAGTGGTGTCGACAAGGGGAGATCAACACTTTGATGGTAAGCCTATTTATATATGTAATTATATGTTATAATATGATGTCAATTTTCAACTATTTATATATATTTTCTGTTTTATTTTTGGAGTGTTTCTCTCCGGGCTTCCACTGAAAATGGACAAAATTATCCAGTCAGAATTTTCCATAAACAAATGTCAATAGATAAATAAATCAATAAATAATAAATACATTATTACAACAGAAAGGGAATGTATAGAAGATAAGAGTATGATAACTTACAACTTTTGTAAATATAAGTAAATAAGTGACAGGTAGAAATTGCAGCTTTCAGAAGTACTGAATGACTAAGTAAGAGAAAAAAATATTATTCAGAATCTTTATTTAATTGTTATAAAATGGAAAAATAAGTAATTTTTGTGCAACTAGTCAGCTGTTATAATATTATTAAATGTCGCAGCAAGTAATTTAACAAAATATTACAATGGATACTGTTAACACATGACACTCATCCTAATAGAGAACTGTAAACATAAATGACATTTTCTATTGTAATCATTATTTGCAATAGGAAAAAAAAAACATTAGACAAGACATTGCGCCTGTGAGGAGGTTTACAAGTAGCTTTTAGCGATGTCCCTTGTGAGATTTTAAAAATCCCTTATCAGTTTATGGCTTCCCCTGGACTTTTCATTACTTAGGCCCAGTCCATACATCAAACATCAGTTGCTACTCCCCAATGAGAATGGAAAGAGATTAAATTGAGGACGGTTTGTGAAATACAGGTATTTATTCAGATCGATACTATTCCTTATTCACCTACAGCATATTATGTGCTACATAAAGATGGAGGAAATTGATTAGGGAATAAAACAGAGGCTACGACAGTATTTACCTGCATATTTGTTTTTGCAAATGATATGTCACTTCTCACAGAAAAATAGACAATGGAAAAAACTAAAAGAATAAAAAAGAGAACTGGGTGAAGCTTCTTTATAAGTCAATAAACCATATTTTTGTAGACAGAAGATATCAAGGGTCATAGAACACAGAAAATGTCTTAAGAACAGGGATATAGAAAAACTGGATTCAACTTTAATTGTGTGGGATGTAAAGACAGAGACACAGTAGGTTAAAGCTTCTCAGAAGAAACTAAAACAATAAAAAGTTTTTTCTAAATAAAGACGGTCTTGCAATACATTTATTTGCTGCAAAGTATTTTGCTGGGTGCAATAGAGTACATAAGGACCATTGTATTTCATTGTGCAGTTTCAGCTCAGGAAGGCTAGCTGATTCTTTATTTGCATTTAATGTTGTATTTTACTTCACAATGAATGTGTTAACTAATCTAAATTCCTTCCAAATATGTATCAGTGAAACATTATTTGAACTACGTGACCTGTAAAACAGAAACAAGTGTGACTCCTAGGCAGAGTCGATGGGCCATAAGACCATTACTTGCTAACAATATTTATGTTTCTGTTTCCTACATGGTCTGAGTGATGCTTTTATATCACAGCTGTCATAGGCTTGACTTCATGGATTCCATGGAAACACACAATGTGGGTTCATTGAAACACATCACCTCATTATGAAGGTGTAACATTTCGTTATGAGGTCAGAAGTTCACAAAGGTATGACATTACCATTTAAGGGTTTGACAAACAGCTTTCCAGCAGAGCCTGAAGCATGTTTGTCACTTCCACCAATGTACCATATGTCTCCATTTAAGGTACGACAGAAGGACCACAAATAACAATTAAAAATTCATCAATCCCTTTTGAAGCGATACAAAGCAGTGCTGTATAAACGGTGCCTGTTACCTGATTCAGGTTTGGGTACACAATTTCAAAGTGACATGAGTTGAAATTACTGTATCAGGACAACGGAAAGTTTAAGTGCATTAAGTTACAGATGGATACTGCAAGGCACTTTTGAACTCTAAATAAAAAGGTTATTCTTTGTAGACACAGCAAGAGCTAAAGAAGCCACTGCAAGATCAAATACTTCTTGACATCAAGGATATGCTTCTGTTACATTGCTGGTAACATGCACAACCACAACAGGTATTAAGTAACATTCCTTTGTGTAACAAAGGGGTTAAACATGGATTAATTGACCCAAAGTAAACTATTTACAATAAGCTACAACCAGCTGGTTCCAGGAAGGCCCTGCTTTTATGTAGGTATTGTACTCATATCTGGACAATGACAACATAAATATCTTAGGAATGTATTACCTGTTCTGTAATAAAACTCTGTCATAGATATCGTAATAATGTTTTGCATTTTTCATTTGTTTTAAAACATTATTTTGAAAGTATGATGGATGAGAATGTGTGTGTGTGTGTGTGTGTGTGTGTGTGTGTGTGTGTGTGTGTGTGTGTGTGTGTGTGTGTGTGTATGTGTGTGTGTGTGTGTGTGTGTGTGTGTGTGTGTGTGTGTGTGTGTGTGTGTGTGTGTGTGTGTGTGTACATCTGGGAGTATGTGCATGTAAATGTGTGAGTGTGTGCATGTACATCTGAGATTGTGTACATGTATGTTTCTGAGTGTGTGCATATGTGTGTGTGAGTGTTTGTGCGCATATGCATCTGTTAGGTGTGCATGTGCATGTGTGAGTATATGAATGTATGTGTGTGTGTGTGTGTGTGTGTGTGTGTGTGTGTGTGTGTGTGTGTGTGTGTGTGTGTGTGTGTGTGTGTGTGTGTGTGTGTGTGTGTACATCTGGGAGTATGTGCATGTAAATGTGTGAGTGTGTGCATGTACATCTGAGATTGTGTACATGTATGTTTCTGAGTGTGTGCATATGTGTGTGTGAGTGTTTGTGCGCATATACATCTGTTAGGTGTGCATGTGCATGTGTGAGTATATGAATGTGTGTGTGTGTGTGTGTGTGTGTGTGTGTGTGTGTGTGTGTGTGTGTGTGTGTGTCTGCACATTTACGCATGTGTGTATATGTTCACATGTAGATGTGCACATGCTTTGCCATTCTGTAATACTGTTATGAACTGACAGCTGTTTTTCTCCGTGGTCTGTTAACAATCAGCCTCTTATAACTGATTGTTCCATTCATTCCCAATTAGTGCACAAACCAATCAAAGAAGGTCTGTCATTCAGGCAATTATGAGAGTTTTCTGCTTTAATGCCTAAGTGCATCCACCAGTTGTTGATGTAAATAGCTCCATGCCTTCTCTTGAAAGCACATGCATGCATATATGAATGCATGCATACTTCTACACCCCAGCACCAAACAAATGCTTCTGCATCACTGCAGCTTGGCAGAACCTAGTGCATAAACCTTGTAATTCTGAGACCTGGATGAAGTTTGCACTTTCCACAGGACTCAGAATTGCAGCGGACCAAACCTTCTTCTCCTGAGGATATGCAGCTTATACTGACCATTCGCTCTCACCCTCACAAACTGACACACAAAGGACTTGCAGCATTAGTATTTAGTAATAAGAATAATTTATTATTATTTAGTTTGTCTCAATTGGCATATTTTTTCTGATCTCTGTGCATGCTTGCTAGACTACTTTATTAAACTATTCTACACCTTCCAGTCTGTTATTAATTATGGATATTGTTGTCTGGGACATACTTAAAACAAAATCGAATGCATAACTTCCAAAGAAATAAAATACATAAATAAAATAATCATCATTTGTTATGCTTGGTGGAAAACAAAGGAACAATGTTTCAAAGTTTCAGACAGTAGCCATGTTGCAGCTACCTTCTTTCTGCTGTTAAGGAACATAATGATAAATCTACTTATTACAAATTAAAGCTCATAAAATATAATAGGTTCATAGGTAGGTACTAGGCTATCTGCCCAAGGGTATTTATAAGCCTAGCCAGAGTGTGTCAGCTTTCACCCCCCCATTGATTAATTAACTGAGCCTCTGTCAAGAAGAGCCAATGAATTGATCCCAGGGGTGTATTTTCTGTTACCCATCCACTCGTCAAGGTTCCTCTTGAAGAGTGTTAGTGAGGGGCTCTGCCTAATATAGTTAGGAATTTGGTGCCAAAGCATGGGAAGTCTCTGTGACAGGAATCTATCCCTTCAGCATGTTCTATTTATTGTTGTGGTGAGGTTTAGCTCACTAGAGTGAGTGGCTCTTAGTGACTTGGATTTCTTTAGGTGGAGCATGTCCATCAATTCTGAGATGGACATGGCTTTGTAAGTCAGGCAGAGATCATCTCTGAGTAAGCGATATGTGACTGAGTACAGCTGGAGTTTTTCCAGTTGGGTTGCATAGAACATATGTTTGAGGCCAGTAATCCTCTTGTTGAGGTACGTTTGTGGTCTTTCCGGCTGTTGCAAGTGTCTTGTGAGGTACATCCCAAATGGGGCATTGTACTCTATGATGGGTCTGATGAGTGACGAGTAGAGGGGCACTATAACCTCTTTATTTCTAGATGCGAACCCTTTAGTAATTAGATGGGCTACATAGAAGGATTTCCTGACTACTTTGGAAATATGATTGTCAAAGGAGATATTACTATCTACTTGGGTCCCCAGATCTCTTATTACCTCTTCTGTATTAAGGGGACTTCCACCTATGTGGTAATTCATGGGTGTCTTGTTTTTCCCAAACGGGATGACTATGCATTTTTTGGCATTTAGCTTGAGACCATGACTTTGACAACAGGTGTCCGTCTCAGTAAGGCCTTTTTGGAGAATGTCTGTGTCAGCCGGAGAGTCAGTAATGGCTCCCAGTTTGCAGTCATCGGAGAACTTGGTTAGCCATAGTCCTCCTGTGTTTGCCTGTACTTCTGAGAAGTATATGCCGAACAGTAGGGGTCCCAGGACCGAGCCTTGTGGGACACCACTTGTGACTGGTTTAGAGTCGGACCTGGAGCCTGCTATTCTTATCATGTGAGTTCTGTCTGTAAGCCAGTTGGCAACCCATCTCATGACGTAGGGGTTTATGTTCAGGCTGGTGAGCTTTTCTAAAATTCCTGAGTGGGGAATGGTGTCAAAAGCCTTGGCAAGGTCAAGGTAGGCTGTGTGAACTGCCTTCCCCTCATCTATGGCCTTGGTGACTGTCTCAAAGAAGTCAACCAGGTTTAGTAGGCATGATCTGCCCTTACCAAAGTTGAACTGGGTCGGGTCAAGTGTTTGGAGGTTCCCAATGTCTTAGTTATTGAGTTCCATGATGATGCGCTCCATAGCCTTGCAGTCCAGGCTAGAACTAGGGTGATAGTTACCAGGGTCAGTTGTGGCCCCTCCTTTGAGGAGCGGAATAACCGTTGTTGTGCACCATTCCATGGGCACGTAGCCTGTGGAGAGACTGAAGTTGAACAGTGTGTTTAGGTGGGGGGTTAGTTCGTTCTGTAGTTCATGCAAGACACAGCCTGGGACACCATCTGGCCCCATTGACGCTGTGCTTTTGGCTCTTGAAAAGGCTGTTTTCACCTGTGCGTCTGTGATTTCTGGGACACTACACTTCTCCGGTATTGTTGTGGGCTCTTTTGGGGGTGAAAGGGGGGGTGAAGTTTGCAATAAATCTATCTTACAGGATGCTGGCAAAATCAGTGGGTTCAGTATATTTTGTGCTATTTTGCACTAGCTCAGAGCATATCTGTGAGTTGCCACTTAGATTCTTGACATAGCTAAAGAAGGCTTTGTGGTTATCTTTTGAATCCTTGGCTATTTTTCTTTCGAAGTTAGCCTTGGAGGATCTTATGAGGGACCTTAGTTTCTTACTGATATTGATCAGGGATGTCTTTCCTTCTTGGAATTTGCTTTTTTTCTGAACTAGTTTCCTCCTTCTATTGTATAGCCTGTTTATGGCAGGGGTCCACCAGACTGGTTTCCTTCTCTTAGGGGAGTGAGTCTTGTTTTGCAAGGGATGGCACCATCCATGCATCCTTGTAGGTGCTCATAGAGTGCATTTGTAAAGGTTCCTGCATCTTGGACACTGTTATCCATTAGTGTGGGGGCTGTGAAACTTACCACCTCTGTCTTAAGTAAGGTGAAGTTTGCTATAGAAAATTTTTTCACTGTGGTTTCCTTGGGTGGGGGTGGTGGTGTGGTGTGGACATCCAGAGTGATTAGTTTATGGCCTGATCTAACCAGTGACGGATTGACCTCTGGTGTGGAACACCTGTCACCCATGTTGGTGATGACCAGGTCCAATATGTTCTCACCTCTGACAGAGGCTTTTTGAGCTGCTGTAAGTG